>NW_022987224.1:1240545-1257716 GCF_010094035.1 Trematosphaeria pertusa | reverse complement strand
GAATATATATATAAATTTTTATATAAAAATATTAAGGTTTCGCTTAGTTATTTAAGAAAAACGGGTTAATTTTCGTTAATTTTCGTTGCCAAGAGAAAGTAACCAGCTCGCTTGTGTGACTAGCTCGCTTATAAAGTACGTTATACTTTATTACTCTTTCTATTAATCTAAGAACGTCTAGGCCTTTAATAACTACTAGTTCTTATCTTTTACTTCTATCTATAGCTACTATTATAGCGTTTATATCTATACTATATAGAACTTCTATAGTAATCTAGATCTTAGCGCTAATAAGAATAACTCTAATTTTAAGAATCTATTACTACTAGAGAAACTATCTTTTAATAAGCTTATAAATTAATAACTAGAGTCTAAGAAAGTCTCTATAGATAAAAACTACTTAGGTAACTACTCTATAGACTACGTAAAGAACTAGTACGTTAAAGAGTATATTAACTCTTTTTATAATAGTCTAGTTTAGAAATTTATCTAGATTATATAATCTTAGGTTACGAAACCTTATTATATAACCTAGCCTAGCGTCTTAGCGCTTAGCATCTCTATATATAGAGCCTCTTAAAGCCTTTTCTCTACTTCTTACCTTTAGATAGCTAAATTTAACCTAACCTACTCTACTAGTACCTCTTATTCTTATAGCTTATAGAGATAGTACTACCTATAGCTAACTTACCTAGCTAGATATTTTAGAAGCGCTTATAGTAGTAGAGACTATAAATCTAGCTCTTATATTATCTAAAGATTAATACCTTTTTAGCTAGAGATAGTAGTATAATATTAGGCTAAACTAAGTAGCCTTATAAGAAGCGTTTACTAATAGCTATACTAAGAATTAGAGCTATAAGAGTCTAGTTACTTACTCTAAGAATCTATTAACGTTACTAATTAATTACTTATCTCTTAGTACTATATAAAATCTACTAGTAAATCTAGTTAGTAGTAGAAAAGACATCTCTAGTAGTAAGCTAAAGAGAGCTATAAGAGCTCTACGTATAGAAGAACTTCTATAGAACTTCTACGTATAGAAACTTCTTCCCCTCTCTCTTTATAAAAACTAATAATTCTCTACTCTACTAGTAGAGCTAATAAATAGCTACTACGCTAGTAGTATATACCTCTACTTCTTAAATAAGAAGCTATACCTAAGTTAAACTACTTAAATACTATAGGTAAACTCTTATAAAGTAACTCTAGTAGTAAGACTCTAGTTATATAGTACTCTTTTACCTCTATAATTCTTAAATTCTAGGTAGAGAATCTGCTAGCTAGTTACTTAAACTAATATTATTATCGCGAATTATCTATTTAATAATATAATATAATAACTAATAAGAATTAGAATATTAACTTTAAATAGAAGCTAGTATAGCTATGCTAGAGCTTAGTAATACCTAGATTATTAGTAGTAGATAGCTTTTATATACTCTCTACCTCTAGAAAGAAGCTCTAAGAGCTTTTTCTAGAAAAGCTAAGTAAAATTATTAATAAATTAGTTAGCTAATTACTTATACGCTAGATACTTAAATAATAAACCTATATATATTACTAGATTACTACTAATATATTTACTAAAGAAAATACTATATATAGAGAGTATTAGAATTTATAGTAGAAAAAAGCTACTACTTTAGTAAAGATTTAATAGCTATAAGCATAACTATAATTTTACTCTAGAAGCTAAATACTATCTACTCTATTAACTTAACGTATAATATACTTTATAACTTAGATACTATATACGCGTAAAACTAGTATATTACTACTAGATAACTTAATTCTAGATTCTTATCTAACTTTATATACGCCTACTATACTACTAGTAACTAAATAACGCTTAGAAAGCTAGAGATTCTCTATTAAGTTTCTAGACTTTTTATTACTATCTAATAGTAAGATTATTACCTTTAAGTAATAGAGAGATAAGTTATAAAATAAGCTTTAAGCTAATTATAACTAGTATATAGAAGAGATAGATAAGAATACTAAGAAAACTATTATAGCCTATATATATATATAGATAGAAAGAAATATATACTAAACTCTCTCTATAATTCTATATACTCTAAGAAATAGTAGTATATAGATTTTCTATAAATATATACTTAATTAGCTAGAGAGAAGCTATATAGACTCTTATAAGAGGCTAAATACTTATTATAATTTCTAGAATCTATATTACTAAATAGCTACTAACTTTGCGTACTTCTAGGTTAATTTCTTCTACCTAGCGTAGAAGCACTAGCTTCTAATAGACTAATAGGTAGAGAAGCTTTATAAGAAGCTTCTAGTAAATTTACGTATATAGATAGATATCTACTAATACTAGTATACCTATAATTACGATTAATATATAGATTTTACTTAAGATCTTACTAGAGAGCTTGCTAGAAAAGAAGCTTGCGTATTTAGAAAGATTAAAAAGCGTAACACGCTTGCGTTAACGCTACGTTACACGCTTACTACTCTTCTAGGTATTCTACTAACCTCTAATAAGGCTCTAGTAATTAAGAAGCTAGTTATCTACTTCTAATACTAGTAATCTAGCTATATAAGCTATAATTACCTAAGCGTCTCTACTACGTAGAAAGCTATTAAGAACGTTAATCTAGAGAAAGAGTCTATAGAGCGCGTAGAGCTATAAGTATCTAAGAATAACACGTTAGAATATAAATTTAATAATTTAGAAAAAGCCTAGCTCTAGAAGAAGTCTTCTTTCTAGAGCTATCTACTAGAGTATTAAACCTACGCAAAAAGCTATTTAGTAGTTCTACGTTTACTCTACTCTACTAAATATTTATAAATAGTCTTGCTATTAAGCTTAGAGGCTTAATTAATACTAGAGCGAATAGTTATATTCTAGTATACCTAAAGCACCTTTAGACTCTTAGAAAAAACCTCTACGTTAAGCTATTACGTATAAAACCTATCTCTCTTACTAGTTATAATAAACAATCTAATAGCTAGATAGATAAATACTTTAAAGCTAATTTAGTACTAGAAAGCTACTAAATACGTACCTACTTTATATATTATAACACTAGCTACTATAATATAATAATTAGTTATAAACTACTTAAAGAAGCTAACGTTTAGGTTAACTATAAGTAGCACGTACTAATATAGCTAGATACTAATTAATTAATTAATTATAAATGTAACGTATTTATTTCTATATAATTCTCTAGAGCTACTACTATAGCTTAAGTAGCTTACTAAGCTAACGCTAATTACTATAACGCTTTAATATTAGTAGTAGAAAAGCTAAGAGTAATATAATAAAAGAAGAGAGAATTATAATACTAGAAGCTTTAAGAAAACCTACGTAAGATAGATAGATAGCTTAAGAATCTTAACTCGCCTACTAGGTTACTCTATAGGCTAAAAAAGCTACCTATTTTATAAGAAATATGCCTAAAGGCTAGGCTTAACGTTAATATAGTTAGCGTTATTACTTTTATAATTAACGTGCGTAGAAAAGACGTTATAATTAGGTATCTTAGTATCTATAAGATAGATTAGCTTATTACTAATAAGAAGAAAACCTATACTACTAATTCTAAGAAGAAGCTCTACTTATTAATTACTTAGAAGCTTCTATCTCTAGAATACGCTAGCGTAACTATAGCTTATTTCTTAAAAAAGAATTCTAATATACTACTACTATATAGAGAAGACGTAGATTATAACATTAAGCTTATAGTAGAAAATACCTTAATAAATAGTTCTCTTTATAGTATATTACTAGAGTACCTATAGCTAGTATATAATTATCTAGAGAATTACCTCTACTATAGCTTTATTATCTATAGTAACGTATTATACATATTACTAGTTCTATTTACTAAGAAGCTAGAGAGAGAATAGAGGTTCTATATTAACTACTAAAAGCTTAACGCTATTATAAAAAAGAATATCTATTCTATTTCTCTTATCTAGAAAATACTTATCTACTTATTACGCGTAAAAGTTTTTATAAAGTTAGGTATTTAGTAGACTTTCTATAGAATCTAGCTTAATAAGTTAGTAGAGAACCTAACTTCTTTCTATACGTAATATAGTAACTATAACCTTTTAGTAATATATTAATAAGGTGTTATATAAATTACTAGATAATTTCTATATAGCGTATATTAATAATATTCTTATTTATTTAGAGAATTCTTCTAAGTATAAGGCTTACGTTACTAAGATACTTAATTAACTATATAAGGCTAGGTTATAAGTAAATATTAAGAAGTTAGAATTTACTATTAAGAGTACTAAGTTTCTAGAATTAATTATAAGTACTAATAGAATCTAGAAGAACTCTAAAAAAGTTACTACTATTTAGAATTAGTCTATACTATAGACTCTTAAGAGCTTTTAATTATTTCTAGGTTTCTATAATTTCTATTAAGTCTTTCTAAGAGATTATAGTAGAATTATCTACCTACTTACTAAGCTACTAAAATAGAGAGTATAGCACATCTTTAGTAAGACTAAGCTTATAGTATTTTAGTATATTAAGAACCTTATACTAGCTAATAACATTCTAGCTTACTACTCTCTCTATTAATAAATAAGAGTTAAGATAAACGTATTAGATAGCGTAGTTACTAGAGTTCTTTTATAGCTTTAAGAAAATAGTATCTAGTAACCTATAGCTTTCTTTAGTAAGATAATAAATACTATCTAGATAAATTATAGTATTTATAATAAAGAAATACTAGCGGTTATTCTTAGTATATAGAAATAGAGAAGCTAGCTAATTAGTTTATAAGATCTAGAACTATTTATAGTATTAACTAACTATTAAGCTTTAGAGTACTTTATAACTAAGTAAGAACTTACTATAAGGTAGATCTACTAGGCTAATAATATTACTAACTATAACCTTAAGCTTACCTATTAACCTAGATTAGCTAATATAGTAGCTAACGCGTTATTATAAAAGTAGAAAGAACTTAAGACCTAAAAGAAGAAGAATCGCGCTACTTATATAAGAGCTTTTCTAAGTAAGAAACAAATTAGCCTCTCTGCTATTAAGTAAATTTTAGGTAAGCTAGCTACTCTAGCTACTAAGAGGCTAGCAAGTAGCATTATAGAAATTACGTCTACTAATACCTTTATAGAGGTACCTTCTATAGAGAGTCTCTATACTATAATTTACTAGATTATTACTACTAATTAATTAGACAAATCTCTATAGCTAGCTTAAGAGAAAGCTACTATATTAGGCTCTACCTAGAAAATAGAAGCTAGCTTAATAATATATTAGAATTAATTAATAGTCTCTACTATTAACTATCTATA
Organism: Trematosphaeria pertusa; assembly: GCF_010094035.1. Taxonomy (NCBI): domain Eukaryota; kingdom Fungi; phylum Ascomycota; class Dothideomycetes; order Pleosporales; family Trematosphaeriaceae; genus Trematosphaeria; species Trematosphaeria pertusa. The sequence continues at coordinate 1,252,406 of NW_022987224.1, read as the reverse complement.
AGTATAGTTAATATACGCTATATATACTACTTAGATAACTACCTATTTAGAGTACTAAAAGACTATCTAGTTACTATAAGATTAATATTACTAGCTAGGTATATAAGAAAACGTTAATATATATATAGTAGTGTATAAGGCTTACTACTAGAGCTATACTCTACGCGATAAAACGCTAGGTCTTCTAAAGTCTCTACCTATCTCTAAGAGAGTATAGTAGAACGTCTCTATAGATTTTAAGAGCTTTCTCTCTAATAAGAAAGAATTTAACTACGTGTACGTTATTATAGATTAGCTAAGCAAGTAGAGCTTTTCTCTACTCTACTATAAGAAAATTATAACTTAATATATAGTAGAGCTATATTACTAATATATCTAGCGTATATATAGTTCTTCTAGGTCTATTATATTAGATTATAGTCTATAGTTTATCTCTATCTTTATAGATAAGCTCTATTAGCTTATAGAAATTAAGTAGAAGCTCTCTACTACGTACTACTCGTAAACTAATAGAAATACAAAGATTATTAATTAATATCTTAATTAGTATCTACGTCTATTTATTAACTACTACTAGAATAATTAGTTAGATCTTCTACTCTATATAGATTAGATATAAGCTACGTTACTATATAAAACTATAGAACTAATAGTATATAAAATTAAGTTTAGATATTAGCTAGTATACTACTAGAATTAGAAAAAGCGTATAGTAAAAGCCTCTACTCTACGTAAGCGTCTCTTACGCTAGAAAGCTTAGAATTTCGCTAAGAAGTAATACAACGCTGTAAAAAAAGCTACTAAAATTATACAAGGTAATATTACAAAAGCGTAAGCTAGGTAGACACTCTAAGTAAACAAAAAACGCTAAGAACCTAATTTTACTATAGGCGATCTCGTCTATATTAAACCTTATAGCTTTTTAATAGATTAGCCTAGTATAAAGCTAAATTAATAGATATATAGCTCTTACCTAATTATTACTATAAAAGATTACTTCTTCTAGCTCTAGCTACCTACGTATATACGTATATACGACGTCTTTTACGCTAATTAGTTATAAAAAGTCTTAGAGCTATTACTAGAGTAGATAAAGCCTAAGTAGCTACCTATTAAAGTTAATAGCAATCTAGAATAGCCTATATAGAAAATTCTAGATAGCTATCTTTATTAAAATTACCTTTAATACTACGCTGTATAGGTTACTTATAATTCTAACTCTATCTAGTATAATACTATAGGCTTTATTAACGCTCTCTATAAGGTAAGAGACTTTTACGTAGTATACCTAGATAAGCTAGAGCTGCTATTACGATTAGATACTTAGATTAAAGTATACGAAAAAGAGAAGACCCTAGAGAAAATAGTAGAGAATTTAAAACCTATAAGAGTAGAAGACGCTAGAGTAACGTAAAGGCGCTGCTAAGTAATTTAGGACTCTGCTAAGCTTATAGCATTATTTAAGAAGAGAGCTAATAAGAAAGCTACTCTACTAACGCGAAAATAAGCCTCTTTCTCTTTAGAGAGAAGGTAGTAGCTATAAAAGCGCTTCTAGTTTAAAACTAATATAAATATACTTACTATAAGCTAAAAGAGATAGTTAAGAGTATAACGTGGGAGTTTTAGAAGAAGAGAGACCTAGAAGGCGTATTTTAGAGCTTAGAGACGAGCTCTCTCTATAAGAGGGGGTAATATAATAGTCTAGTTTAGAGATTTACCTAGAGTTATATAACTTTAGGTTACGTAATCTTATTATGTAACTTAGCCTAGTGTCTTAGCGCTTAGTACCTCTATATATAGAGTCTTTTAGAGTATTCTTCTACTTCTTATCTTTAGATAGCTAAATTTAACCTAACCTACTCTACTAGTACCTCTTATTCTTATAGCTTATAGAGACAGTACTACCTATAGCTAACTTACCTAGCTAGGTGTTTTAGAGGCGCTTATAGTAGTAGAGACCGCGAATCTAGCTCTTATACTTCTTCTATATATCTTTAGGTATATCTTTATATAATAGCGTAATATAGTTTAATCTAGAAGCGCTATTAGTTTTTATAGAAAGATCTTACGTAGTTAATACTAACTACTTAGTTTATTTATAACTTAGTAAGAAGAGTAGTTTTTTATCTAGAATAGAGACGTAGTTCTCTATAGCTAGTAGAAAATCTAGAGATATAAGTATAATTTAAAGTAGAGGCTATATAAAGTAGATAGTAAAGGTTTTTCTAGACGCTTAGTATTATAGTACTATAGGTACTAGTTTGCTATTAAAACTATAGTACGCTATATAGTACTAAGAAGTAAAAGTTATAGATATAGAAGTTTAATTAATAGCTAGATTATATTACTATAACTATAAGAAACTAAGAATAATTAGTATATTAGTAGCTAGCTTTATAATATAGAGTATATAATACTTATAGTAGTTACTAATAGATATAGGTATAATATAGTAGTATATAAGTATATTACTTATATATTTATTTATAAGTAGTAAGAGTCTAGAGAATAGTATTATTATAATTATAGAATTAGAAATAGAGTTAACTAGCTAGAATAGAGAAAATAGTAGGCTAAGTCTAAGAGTTATAAGATAAGAGGTTACGTGTAGAGTTATAGAAATAATTAGAGTTACGTAATAAGAATTAGATAGATTAGAGAGATTAGAACTAATCTAAGTAATTAGCTCTAATTTAGAAGATCTACGAGAGCTAGAGCCTTAGTATCTAATCTAGCTAAGATAGCATATATATATAAATAGAAGAAGCTTACTTCTTATAGCTTCTTATAGTTATTACTTTATTTATTAAATTACTACTATAACTTGCAATTTATAGTATTATTACCTCTACCTCTTTATTACTAAAGACTCTAAGCCTAAAGTATACTCTTTACCTTCTCTTATAAAAGTAAGCCTTAGTCTTAGTTAAGAGAATAGCTTATAATAAAATAACTATCTAACGTTAAAGAGTAGAACAACTATATTAATAGTTAGAACCTAGTTAGAAAAGGTTTAAGCCTAGAAGCTAACTATAGAACAATAGATTATAAAGCTCTAATAAGTTATTATAGTACTCTAGAAGATAAGCGTTTAATAGGTAGAAGAGCTAGCTATAGCAAAATAATAAGTATAGGCTAAGATCGCTCTACTATAACGCTTTAATAGTAAAAGAGAAAACCTTAACGTATTTCTAGTAGCTATAGAACTCTACCTATAATATAATGTTATAGTATTTCTATAGGATAAGAATAAGATTCTAGAAGCTATAATAAATATAGAAGAGAAAGCTTTTACGTAGACTAAACTCTATATATTAGACTAGCTAGAAAATAAGAGTAATATAAAGAGAACATAATACTCTATAAATAAGATCTTTAAAAGCTAGACTAGGTTTACAAAGCATCTTAGAGAGACGTTTAGAGAAGTTAATGTATATAAGGTAGCTTAAAAAAAGCTATTCTAGCTGCGATAAACTAGATTAGCATTCTAGTATACGGCTACGTTTAGATAGCTAAGCGCTTACCTAGACTAGAACAACTTCGCGTTAGTAGAACTCTTCTACAAAGAGTTAAAAGAGTTAGTTAAGAATAATATCGCGTACGCTAAGTAACTAGAAAACCTAAGCAACATAATAGAAATAGTAGTAAAAATTAATAACTAATAGTATAAATAAAACTTAGAATATTAATAGAGTAGAAATTACTCTACGCTACTAATAGTTAGAACTAGATAACTATAAACTCTATTCTAAGAGAACTGTATAGACCTAGACTAGGTTAAGACTCTATAGAAAGAAAAGCGAACTCTATAAATAAAAGAAAAAGTATAATACTTTAAGAAAGAGCTATACCTAGTCTATAGCAAAAAAGAATACTTTACGTAAAAATACCTAAAGAAAAGAAAGATAGTTAAGATAATCTAGGTAGACTATAATAGTCTTATATAGATAGCATGCTATAATAATAGCTATATAATATACTAGAGAAATAAGGTTAACTTAGAATAGTATCTAACTAAGATTAGAGCTATTATACTAGAATACTCTACATATATAGAATACCTTACTCTAGATACTATTTAATAACGTATTAACGTATAATAGTACTAGATGTACGTAGAATTCTATAACGTATAGAGCTATTAATACGTATACTAGAATATTCTGTTTACTAATAAAGAATTCTAGAAGACGTTAGATACTTTTAAGAAAGTAGCCTAATTAGTAGAATACCTTATAGATAAAGAAGTATATTTATATATCTAAGAAATATACTAAGAATTCTCTATAAACTACCTAAGAGTCTAGAAAGCTAAGTAATAGTAACTAAGATACGTAGAAAAAGATAAGTATTAGAACCTCTTCTATAAAGTATACCTAACTAAACTATTATAAGAGAAGAAACTCTCTAGGCTATTTATACATAATTAGAAAATTAAAGCACGCCTATAATAGAAACTATACTAGCTATACGAGGGCGACTACCTAGGCTATAACTATATCTACTAAGCTTACTCTCTAGTAATCTATAGAGAGAAAGGTAGAGTAGTAGTTAAGATAGCTACTAGTACCTAGAGACTAGATAAAGAAGAAATTTAAGTAGCTACGTATATAAATCCACGTCTTAAAAAGAACGCTAGCTAAATAGTAATACCTAAACTAGTTAAGAAAGTCTATAGTAAAGAATATTACGCTAAGCTATAAAATTAGTGTGCTATAGAATACTAGTATTATTAAGAATAGTATTAGACTATAGAATAGGTAGCCTACTATTCTAATTACTATACGCTTAACTATAGATAGTACTTTCTAGAATAGAAGTGCCTATACTATAGTAAGAAGACTAAGAATAAATACGTAAAACTCTATTAGACTATATACTTGCTAGAATAATGTCTAATCTATATAGTAGAAAAGAAATAGAGGTTAGTACTAGCTACCCTCTTAAAGTTAAAAAACTAGTAGGCCTCTAAGGTAGAGGTCTAGCCTAGAAAGGCTCTATTTAGACTATAGGTAAGATTATTACTCTAAAACCTAGAACGCTACGCGTAAAAGCTATACTAGAAAGTAAGAAGTTTATAGCTTATATAGATAGTAGAGTAGTAAAAATATATATTTCTACTAGCTTAGTAAAACTATAGAATATACTATTTTAAGAAAAATAGTAACTCTACTAAGTATAACTTACAGACGACTAGCTACCTACTTTTAGCTAAGAATAGATTTACTTAGAGACTAAGGCATAGATACTAGACGTCTAGAGAATATAAGAATAATAGTTATATAATATTATAAAACTAGAAAATATAGACGTACTTCTAGAGCTAGATTAGCTATAAAGATATAACTCTAATATTAGTTAAATTAGGCTAAAACTCTAGAAGAGGCCTAGAGCAGTATAGAAGGCTAGAGTAAGATACTACCTAAGAGCTTACTAAAAGCTAGAGGTAAAGATTAGAAGAATATCTCTTATAAGTTTAACAAAATAGGTAAAGAAATAATCTTAAGACGTTAGCGTTATCTAGATACAAAAGCTACAATCTAATATAGAGTAACTACCTTAGAAGGTTAAATAAGACTATAAGAAGTTTACGTTACTATTTAATAGATAGAATAATAGTATTCTACCTAAACATAAACTATAGAACTATAAGATACCTATAGAAGACAAAGCTATACTAAAACTAGAACCTATATACCTACTTAGCTATAAGTAAAAAGAGAAACTTTAAAGATATCTAGAGAGACTTCTATAAAAGAGATATATTTAAGAAAGCTAAAGTCTAATAGCCTTACTAGTACTATTTATACTAAAGAAAAATAGATAGTTAAGGCTATATATTAACTACTAATAGCTTAACTAAGTAACTTAAAAAAACTAATATCTACTACCTATAATCTTAGAACTAATAGACTAGCTCGCGAGAGTATAATAGTTTATAAAGTTTAATATTAGAAAAGAGTACTATAGAATATAAATTAAGAAAGAATATAAGTAGAAGATAGCTTTTAGAATAAGAGAAGGCCTATATAAATACCTAGTTATACTATTTAGACTTACTAACGTACTAGCAACGTTTTAAAGTATAATTAACGTAGCTCTACACGAATATATAGAAAGGTTTACTATAGCCTATCTAGATAATATACTTATATACTTAAAGAGAAAACTAGAAGAATATAAGAACTACGTATAGAAAACGCTATAGAAGTTTAAGAAATATAGACTTCTAATAGCTCTTAATAAGAGTAAGTTCTACTATACAAAGACTAGCTACTTAGAATTCTACCTAACCTAGAAGAGAATTTAGATAGAAATAGACAAGGTTTAGGTAGTTCTAGACTAGCCTATACTCTAGATAGTAAAAGAAGTATAATTCTTTCTAGAATTTACTAACTACTACTAAAAGTTTATCTAAGAATATTTATAGATTACGATACTACTTATAGAAGTTACTAAAAAAGACTAAGAATTTAGATAGAAAGACCTATAATAACAGGCGTTTAAGACGCTAAAATAAACGTTTACTACTATACTACTATTATAAACGTTTAATAAAAATAAACTAATATAGGTTAAAATAGATATATTAGATAGAGCTCTAGAAGTATACCTTAGCTAACCTAGAGAAGATAGCAAGTACTAACTATACTTCTTCTACTTAAGAAAGTTCTTAGTACTAGAACTTAACTATAATATATATAATAAGAAACTTATAGCTATTATAGTAGTAATAAAGAAATAGAGAATATACTTAGAAGGTACTAAATACTCTATTAATATAGTATTAGACTATAAGAATCTTATAGCGTTTATAACAACAAAAACGCTAAACTAATAATAAGTTAGATAGGTAGAAACGCTAGCTACACTAGACTTTACAATCTAACACTAGAAGAGTACTAAAAATAAAGTAGTAGACGTACTTAGCCGTAGAGCTAACTATATAATAGTAACTAAGAAGAAATATAAAGCTATACTCTACGCTAGACTAGATAGAGCTCTAGAATATAATAGACTATAAATTAGCTAGGTTATAGAAATCTAAGACTAGTAGAATAATAAACTAGAGCCGCCTAATAAATAAGAAAAAAGAAAGATACTAGAAACTCTATAAATAGAATTTATCTAGAAATTCTATAGCACAATAACGTATAGATACTAAAGAGTTAAACGTACTCTTAAGAGACTATAATAAGAATATAGGTTCTTTATAATAAAGAAAAAAGTTATAAAGATAGTATAAGAATATATAGAATACTATAGAGAAAAAGAGAGAGCTTAGTAGAGGTTACTTAGTTAGGTAAGAAAATAAGAAAGAAGATTACTATATTAGAACTAGAGAGCTTAGCTCTCTCTATATAGTAATCTTAGAGTATAGAATAAGTTATTTCTATATAGTATATAGCTTAGGCTCTATAACATACTCTCTAGGTATGCTATAAAGTAGCGTGCCTACTAAGTAAGTAGACTAAGCTTAAGGTAAAGGTAGATTATAGGCAAGCTTACGGTAACTATAGATTTAGTAAGCTTAGCGTTTACGTAACACTTACGTAACTCCTCTATTTACTACTTATAGAGGTAAATAAGCTCTCTCTAAGCTTACTTTTTCTCTCTACTAATAAACTCTCTATAGCTTACGTACGTATTATTTCTAAAAGCGTCTAGTTTTTACGCTTAACCTAGGTCTCTATTATAAGCTCTAAAGAATTATATACTAACTATATATAGCTAAATAAGTAGAAGTATACTATCTACGCCTACGCTACTACTACGTACGCTACTAGTAGTAGCTAGCGCCTACAAACTTCTCTATCTCTAGCCTTTCGCGCTACCTCTCTTTGCGTCTACGCGCCTCTTTTTAGCCGCGCGCTTGCTCTTGCTATACCTACTTCTACCTCTACTACTCTTACTTCTACTACTTCTACTCTTACCGCGAATAGTACTTCTTAGTAGAGTGTCTCTAGCGCTCTCTAAGCGTACTCTTGCTAGAGGTATATAAGGTTAGCGCTTATAGAGCGCTCTAATAGAAAGTACTATAACTTCTCTACTAGTAGCGCCTAGTATTAGCGTTACTCTTTAGAGTATAGTTATGTCTAGCTATATATTAAGTATTATATACCTTATTATTATACGCGTAGTAATTATTTATAGCTCTACTATTACCTACCTCTATGCTTGCTAGCTTATAAAGGCTATCTAAGCTAGTAATAACTAGGTAAGTATTCTTTTCTAGCTTTTTCTAATATTATAAGCTTCTTTAAGCTAATTACTCTATATTTTCTTGTGTAGAAAAGAATTATACTAATATTATTTTTAGAAGGTAGCTTGTCTTAGAATAGTACTATAGGCGCTTATAAGAGCGTCTTCTAGTACTAGCTTAGATAAGCTAAGAAGTAGAGAGTGTAACGGTCTAACTTAGCTTCGACTTAGTACTTCGGCTCGACTTAGCTCCGCCTAAGTTACATAACCCTGCCTAGCGCCTTGGCATAGGCACTCTATATATATAGAGAGCTCTTAAAGTACTCTTCTACTTCTTACCTTTAGATAGCTAAATTTAACCTAACCTACTCTGCTAGCACTTTATTCTTACGGCTTATAGAGATAGTGCTGCCTACAGCTAACTTACCTAGCTAGGTGTTCTAGAACGCTTATAGTAGTAGAGACCGCAAACCTAGCTCTTATATTATCTAAAGGTCTATACCTCTTCGGCTAGAGACGGCGGCACAATATCTAGCTAAACTAAGTAGCCTTATTAAGAAGCGTTTACTAATAGCTAATACTAAGAATTAGAGCTACAAAAGCCTAGTTGCTTACTCTAAAGATCTATTAACGTACTAATTAATTGCTTACCCCTTAGTACTATATAAGACTACTAGCAGATCTAGTTAGTAGTAGAAAGATACTAGTACTAAGCTAAAGAGAGCTATTAAGAGCTCTGTGTATAGAAGGACTTCTACAGAACTCCTACGTACAAAAACCTCCCCCCCCTTTTTATAAATTATAAAAAACTAACAATTCTCTACCCTGCTAGCAGAACTAATAACTTGCTACTCTGCTAGTAGCTAAATACCTTCTCTCTGCACTCTATTCTTAATTAAAAAGCCGAATAAATCTAAACACTATAGGAGAACCCTCGCGAAGCTAATCTAGAGGCAGGACCTTAGCCCTATAATACCTCTTTACTCTAATAGTTCTTAAATCTAGAGTAGCGAACCTGCCTGTAGAATATACTAATTAATATTTCTATTATAAAAACTCTATTTAGCAACATAACGTAATAACTAATAAGAATTAGAATAACAACTTTAACTAGAAGCTTGTAAGGCTTCGCTAGAGCTTAGTAATACTAGAGCTATTGTTAGTCTTAGATTTGTTTACACTCTCTACCTTTACTAAAGAGCTTTAAGAGCTTTTTCTAGAAATGCTAGCTAAAATTATTAATAAAATAGTTAGCTAATTATATATATAACAGGTATATAAATAACAAATCTATATATATTACTAGATTGCTACTAACGCTCTTACTAAGAGAGATAACGTATACGCGAAAAATCTAATATAGGCTACTCTTCTAGCTAAAAAGAATACTAAAATCTAGTAACTATAAGCGTAATTAACTTGCTCTAGAGACTAGCCTACTATACTAGTTTAACGCGCGACGCGTTTCTCTACAACACTAATTATACGCAATTTAAGCGCGTTACTACTAGAGGATTTAATTCTAGGTTCTTGCCTCTCTATATACTAGCTAGCTACACCTCTAGCGTTGTAAGCGCGAGAGAGCTAGTTAACGCGCTTTACTAAGTTTCTAGATCTACTATTACTATTAGATAGTAAGAGCGTTACCTTTAAGTAGTAGAGAGACGGCTTATATAATAAACTTTAAGTAAACTAGAATTAGTATACTAGAGATATACTAGAAAATACTAAGAAAACTATTATTACCTATATTTACACGCGAACTAAAGAAGACGCGTACTAGACTCTATTAGTAATACTATAAATAATTAAGAATAGTAGCGTAGTAGTTTTCTATAATTATATTCTTAATTAGCTAGAGAGAAGCTATAGAGACCTATATAAGAGGCTAAACACTCGCTATAATTTCTAAAAGCTTTATTACTAAAGCGCTACTAATTTTGCCTACTTTTAGAATAATTTCTTCTACCTTGTATAGAAGCGCTAGCTTCTAGTAGACTAATAGGTAGAAAAATTTTATAAGAAGCTACTAGAGACTATACGCATATAGTTAGGTATATACTAATATTAATACGTTAATAACTATAACTACTATATAGACCTTACTTAAGACCTTACTTAAGAGCTTACCTCTAGAGAAGCACGCGTTACTACTAGAAAGGCTAAAAAGCGTAACGTAATTACGTTAATGCTACAACGCGCGCCTCTAGCTCTTCTAGGTTTTTTAGCACCTAATAAAGCCTTAGTAATCTAGAAGCTAGTTACCTATTTTTAATACTACTAACCTAGCTACCTAAGTTGTAATTACTCTAGAGCTCCTGCCGCGTAGAAAGCTATTAAGAACGTTGCTCTAGAGAAGCTCTTAGAGCTCTTAGAGCCTGTAGAGCCGTAAGTATCTAAGAATAACACGTTAGAATGTAAATCTAACAATTTAGAAAAAGCCTAGCTCTAGAAGAAGTCTTCTCTCTAGAGCTACCTACTAGAGTAATAAACCTGCGCGAAAAGCTATTTAGTAGTTCTACGTTTACTCTACTCTACTAAATATCTATAAATGGTCTTGTAATTAAGCTTAGAGGTTTAATTAATATAGGAGTGGGTAGCTACGTCTTAGTATACCTAAAGTACCTTTAAACTCTTAGAAAAAACCTCTATGTTAAGCTATCGCGTATAGAACTAATCCCTCTTACTAGGTATAATAGGTAATCTAATAGCTAAGTAGATAAGTATTTTAAAGCTAATCTAGTGCTAGAAAGCTACTAAATCTATACTTACTTTGTATGTTATAACACTAGCTACTATAATATAATAATTAGTTGTAAGCTACTTAAAAAAGTTAATATTTAGGTTAACTATAAGTAGCGCGCACTAATATAGCTAGACACTAATTAATTAATTAATTATAAACGCGACGCGTTTGTCTCTACACAATCCCCTTAATCTAACGCTAAAGCTTAAGTAGCTTACTAAGCTAATACTAATTGCCGCGACGCCTTAATATTAGTAGTAGAAAAGCTAAGAGTAATATAATAAGAGAAGAGAGAATCGCAACGCTAGAAGCTTTAAGAAAACATGCGCAAGATAGACAGGTAGCTTAAGAATCTTAACTCGCCTGCTAGGTTGCCCTATAAGCTAAAAAAGCTACCTGTTTCGCAGAAAACATACTTAAAGGCTAGGCTTAACGTTAATATAATTAGCGTAGCTACCTTTATAATTAACGCGCGTTAAAAAGATACTATAATTAGACACCTTAGTGTCTATAAGGTTAATTAGCTTATTACTAATAGAAAGAAAACTCTAGTTACTAATCTAGAGAAGAAACTCTACTAACTAGTTGCTAAAAAGCTTCTATTTCTAGAATATACTAGCGCAACTATAGCCTATTTCTTAAAAAAGAATTCTAATACTCTACTACTATATAGAGAGAGTATAGATTATAATATTAAGCTTATAGTAGAAAATACCTTAATAAATAGTTCTCTTTATAGTATATTACTAGAGTACCTATAGTTAGTGCAAGATTATCTAGAGAACTACCTTCGTCGCGGCTTTATTATCTATAGTAATGCGTTATACGCGTTACTAGTTCTATTTACTAAAAAGCTAGGTAGAGAATAGAGGTTCTACGTTAACTATTAAAAGCTTAACGCTATTATAAAAAA
>NW_022987224.1:1196331-1240445 GCF_010094035.1 Trematosphaeria pertusa | reverse complement strand
TATAGTATATATTAATAATATTCTTATTTACTTAAAGAATCTACTTAAGCACGAAGCCTATATTACCTAGGTGCTTAATTAATTGTATAAAGCTAGGTTGTAAGTAGATATTAAGAAATCTAAATTTACTATTAAAAGTACTAAGTTTCTAGGATTAATTGTAAGCACTAATAGAATCTAGAAGAACTCTAAGAAGGTTACTACTATCTAGAATTAGCCTGTACCTACAACTCTTAAGAGCCTTTAATTGTTTCTAGGTTTCTGCAATTTCTACTAAGCCTTCTTAAAGAATTACGGCTAAATTGTCCGCCCTCTTACTAAGCTACTAAAATAGAGAGTATAGCATGCCTTTAGAGAAATTAAGCTCGCGGTATTTTAGTAGGTTAAGAATCTTATACTATCTAACACTATACTAGCTTATTACTCTCTTTATTACTATATAAGAGTAGAAACAAACGTATTAGATAGCGTAGTTGCTAGAGTTCTTTTATAGCTTTAAGAAGATAGTATCTAGAGACTAGTAGCTTTCTTTAGCAAGATAATAAATACTACCTAGATAAACTATAGTATTTACGACAAAGAAATACTAGCGGTTATTCTTAGTATATAGAAGTAGAGAAGCTAGTTAATTAGCTTACAAGATCTAGAGCCTTTTATAGTATTAACTAACTACTAAGCCTTAGAGTACTTTACTACTAAGTAGAAACTTACTACTAGGTAGGTTTACTAGGTAAATAATATTACTAACTATAACCTTAAGCTTACCTATTAACTAGGTTTAGCTAATATAGTAGCTGACGCGTTATTATAAAAGTAAGAAGAGCTTAAGACTTAAAAGAAGAAGAATTGTGCCGCCTATATAAGGGCTTTTCTAAGTAAGAAGTAAATTAGCCTCTTAGCTATTAAGCGATTATTAGGTAAGTTATTAGTTCTAGCTACCTAGAAATTAGCTAGTAGTACTATAGAAATCGCCGTTGCTAATACGTTTATAGAGGCACTTTCTACTAAGAATCTATACGCTATAATTAATTAGGTTATCGTAGCTAACTAATTAGACAACTCTCTATAGCTAGCTTAAGAAAAAGCTACTATGTTAGGCTTTGCTTAGAAAATAGAAGACAGCTTATTAACCTATTAGAATTAATTAATAGTCTCTACTATTAACTACCTATAAATATACCTAATACGTGCTATATATACTACTTAGGTAACTATCTATCTAGAATAAGAAAAAACTACCTAGTTGCTATAGAATTAATATTACTAGCTAGGTATATAAGAAGACGTTAATACGTACGTAGTAGCATGTAAGGCTTACTACTAGAGCTACGCTCTATAAGATAAGACGCTAGGTCTTCTAAAGCCTCTACCTATCTCTAAGAGAGCTTAGTAGAACGTCTCTATAAATTTTAAGAGCTTCCCCTCTAATAAGAAAGAATTTAACTACGTGTACGTTGTTGTAGATTAGCTAAGTAAGTAGAGCTTCTCTTTACTCTACTATAAGAAAATTATAGCTTAACGTACTATAGAGCTATATTACTAATATATCTAGCGTATATATAGTTCTTCTAGATCTATTATATTAGATTACGGTCTATAGTTTACCTCTACCTTTATAGATAAGCTCTACTAGCTTATAGAAATTAAGTAGAAGCTCTCTACCGCGTACTACTCGCAAACTAATAGAAATATAGAGATTATTAATTAATATCTTAATTAGCGTCTGCGTCTATTTATTAACTACTACTAGAATAATTAGTTAGACCTTCTACTCTGTATAGATTAGGTATAAGCTACGTTGCTGTATAAAACTATAGAACTAATAGCGTATAAAATTAAATTTAGATACTAGCTAATATACTACTAGAATTAGAAGAAGCGTATAATAAAAGTCTCTACTCTACGTAAGCGTTTCTCGCGCTAGAAAGCTTAGAATTTCGCTAAGAAGCAATACGACGCCGTAGAGAAAGCTACTAAAATCGCACAAAGCAATATTGCGAAAGCGTAAGCTAGGCAGGCGCTCTAAGTAAACAAAAAGCGCTAAGAACCTAATTTTACGGTAGGCAACCTCGTCTACGTTAAACCTTATAGCTTTTTAATAAATTAGCCTAGTATAAAGCTAGATTAACAGATGTATAGCTCTTACCTAATTATTACTATAAAGAGTTACTTCTTCTAGCTCTAGCTACTTACGTATATACATATGCATAACGTCTTCTACGCTAATTAGTTAAGAAAAGCCTTAGAGCTGTTACTAGAGTAGGTAGAGCCTAAGTAGCTACCTATTAAAGTTAATAGCAATCTAGAATAGCTTGTATATAAAATTCTAGATAGCCGTCTTTATTAAAATCGCCTTTAATACTACGCTGTATAGGTTACTTATAATTCTAACTCTACCTAGTATAATACTATAGGCTTTATTAACGCTTTCTATAAGGTAAAAGACTTTTACGTAGTATACCTAGATAAGCTAGAGCCGCTATTACAATTAGATACTTAAATTAAGGCGTATAAAAAAGACAAGACCCTAGAGAAGACAGCGAAGAATTTAAAACCCGTAAGAGTAGAAGGCGCTAGAGTAACGCAAAGGCGCTGCTAAGTAATTTAAGATCCTGCTAAGCTTATAGCATTGTTTAAGAAGAGAGCTAATAAGAAAGCCGCTCTACTAACGCAAAAACAAGCCTCTTTCTCTTTAGAGAGAAGGTAGTAGCTATAAAAGCGCTTCTAGTTTAAAACTAACACAAATACACTTATTATAAGCTAAAAAGAGATAGTTAAAAGTATAACGCGGGAGTTTTAGAAGAAGAAGGATCTAGGAGGCGTATTTTAGAACTTAGAGACGAGCCCTCTCTATAAGGGGGGGTAATATAATAGTCTAACTCGGCTCTAACTTAGTGCTTTAGCCTAACTTAGCTCCGCCTAAGTTACATAACCCTATCTAGCGCCTTGGCATAGGCACCCTGTGTATATAGAGAGCTCTCGAAGTACTCTTCTACTTCTTACCTTTAGATAGCTAAATTTAACCTAACCTACCCTGCTAGCACTCTATTCTTATAGCTTGTAGAGATAGTACTACCTATAGCTAACTTACCTAGCTAGGTGTTCTAGAACGCTTATAGTAGTAGAGACCGCGAACCTAGCCCTTACAGAGAGAAGAAGAAGAATAAAGAGAAGAAGTAGAAGTAGAAGTAGAAGCTATAAGGTAGTAGTACTTCTCTACTAGATCTTCTAGCCTATTACTAGTAGGCTAAGAAGATTCTAAAGAAGCTTATTAACCTTCTAATAGTTTAGGTAGTATACTCTCTAGTAGAGTTAAGAGAGAGTAAAGATTCTCTATAACGTTATTTCTCTAGGGGAGGAGAGACTATAATATCTCTCTAGTTAATTATACTATACTTCTACTCTTATTTCTCTACTCTTTATATTTACGTATTATAAAGGTTTAGCTACTTCTTAAAGTACTAGAACTACTAAGCTAGTAAGTACTTTATAAGTCTATCTACTAGTATATTACTTATCTTAAGGTAAAGTACTTTAAATATACCTTTTATATACTCTTAATAGAGCTATATATTCTATATATCTATATAGTATAGCTAAGTTATTATTTACTTATTCTCTCTTACTATAAGCTAGATTATCTACTAATTATTATAGAAGATCTACTATGCTACGCCTAAATCTAGAGTTAGCTTATAGAAAAAACGCTTAAAAGTAACTAACTTCTTTGTAACGTATTCTAGAGCGAGTAGCTCTACCTCTATTATAGAGGTAGTTACTATTTACTAGTACGCGGCTTTCTATATTATTAGGCCTTTAAAGAGCTTAATAATATAGCTATAGAATAATTATTTTATCTCTAAATTATCTATAAATAACGTATTACTATATATAAGAAGCTACGCGCTATTAAAATCTCTATATTAGATTTCTATATACTAGGTTCTATATAAGTATATAATTATCTAGTCTACTACTATAAAGTATTTTTTACTTAAATTTATAAGAAAGTGTAATAACTAGAAGGCTATAAACGTAACGTTAAAGCGTAGTATAATTACTATATATAATATTAACCTAATCTACTCTTAGTAAGCCTTAATTTATAGCTTTATTACTTCTTTTATATTCTTTATAAGCTTATAGCTTAGTAATAGTATTATTAGAAAGCTTCTAGTATTTATAAGCTTAAATTTCTTTACGATTTTATTAATATACGTGTTATAAACTAGCTTAATTATCTAAGTCTCTCTATTTCTAATTACTTATACGCTTAAGAACTACTCTATAGAGCTATAGTTCTCTATTTTATATATTCTAGTAATTAAATTAATAAGAGCCTACGTAGCTAGCTTATTAGTAGTATAGTACGTAATTAGTATATTATCTACGTAGAATAGAAGAAATACGTAACGCTTCTTATTAAAGTATAAGTATAGCTTTTTCTTAGATAACGTAAGTCTCTAAGCTTTTAGTATTTAAGAGAACTTCTTATACTATAATAGTAGTAAGTTACGTAGTCTATATAGCGCTCTTTTAAGCTAGATATATTTCTTAGTAATTATAAACCTGTCTAGAAGCTTGCAAAGCATAGCTAGCTAGCTATTCTAGTAAGCGTTAAGAAAGACTCTAATAACGTTAAACTAGCGTACCTCTAAATTAAACTACGCTATAATTACTATCTTTATATAGAAGAATTAGGTAGTAAGCGTAGTAGCGTAGATTGTCTTAAGTAAGTTCTTTACTTAAAGATCTTCTCTAATATATATATAAGCTTTATACTTAGTAAAGAAGCTATCTTTATTAAACTTATATAAGAATACCTACTTAAGTAAAAGTAGCCTTTATAGCTATAAGTAGCGCTTAATTACCTTTTACGTATTCTTTTTAATTAGCGTCTAGATTTTCTTATAAGCTACGTTTCTAAAAAGCTCTCTAAATAGGTAGTTATATAGATTCTTCTATTTTTATAAAAGTAGTAGTAATTTATCTTAGTATATATAGAGCTTTTTTTCTAGAAGAAGCGCTATAGCTATAACTATATGTAGAGTTCTATACTCTATAGATTAAGCTTACGCTCTTAGAAAGCTTATTTAGAGAAAGACTAGCTATTTCTAATTAGCTAGATCTACGCGTACGTTACTAAGTAGCGTATATATTTCTCTACTTCTACTACCTCTAAGCTTACCTAGGTTATTAGAATCTTACTCTTATAGTCTATAACTTATATACGTAGAATTTTTCTATTTCTTTTTATTATACGCGCGCTTAGAGAGTAGCTCTAGTACTTTATCTAAGGCGTTAGAAGCTACGTGCTTAGGTTAAGAGGTACCTATATCTACTTATTATAGTAGTTAGGCTATAGAGCTAGATTTCTATAAGTTTACTTCTCTAGTATTACGTATAGTATAGAGACTACGTAAATTATCTATTTTCTAGCTCCTCTCTAGATACTTAGTTAGTAACTCTAGCTCTAGTATAGACTTAGAGAAAGAGAGTTCTATACGCTTCTTATACTCTACGCAAGTTCTTAGTAATCTACTAGCTATACTTATCGCCTACGTAGCTACTAGAATTATTATTTTCTAATCTAGTAGTTAGCTATCTACCTAATCTAGGTTCTATAATCTAGTACCTCTAAGCTCTTGCTTAGTTAGCTATTAAGTAGTAATAGTACTCTATTACTCGTCTAATTCTATAGAGAGTAGCTCTAAGGCTACTTCTACGTCTTAGATCTTACTATACTTGTAGAGAATATAAATAATCTTAATTACCTCTTTTTAGAGAATTACTTTAATCTCTCTATTCTTATAGAAGAGCGTCTTATTAAAGGTTATATTTCTTGTAGTAATTACCTAATTAAGCTAAGAGACCTATATTCTATAGATATTTAAAGCTCTATAGCCTACTAAATATCTAATATAGCTTCTTAGAGTAATCTTAAAGCTTTTCTTATTATATCTAGCTACGCGTTTCTAGTTTAGTAGGTAAGTATAATAGCTATATGCGTATATACTACTCTAGTCTAGGTATAGATCTACTATAGTATTTCTTACGTACGCTAGCTTATAGTATTAAAAGTATTACTAGAACTATATATCTAGAATCTTATTAGAAAAGTATAAGTTATATACGTATAAGAGACTTATATTATATAACTACGTTATAGCGTATATAACTTCTAGCTAGAGCTTTTTAGAGAGCTTTACGCTACTTCTTATTAAGATTAACTTTATAAGTATCTCTTTACTAGCTCTCTCTACTCTACTATTAGGCTTATGTGTATATACTAGAGTTAGCTTAATTTCTATATCTTACTCTTCTATCTAGAGCTTGTATTATAATTTTCTCTTCTATAGAAGCGTTATAGTATTATTATTCTACTATAGTTTAACTATATTAAGCTAGTATTTTATACGTATAAAGCTCTTAAATACTTATAGTACGCGTAGAATCTCTAAGAGTAATTTTACTAGAAGTATACGTATAAAGATCTTTTTACTAAAGTTGTACTTTAGAACTATTACCTAGAGCTCTTCTAATTACTCTAAGAGTATATTAAATAGATTCTATACAATTCTCTAGAATAGGCAAGGTAATTACTCTCTTAGGTATTAGAAGATTACTTATATAGCGTGTATAGTTGCGTAGTATTTATACTATAAGCGCTTAGTCTTAGTTATCTATACGTTCTACGCACGTTATATAAGTACTTATAAGGCTTATTTCTCTAGGTAACCTACTCTTATATACTATATTTACTTAGTATTATATTATAGGTACGCTTACTATAATTATTAATTTATTACTACGTTAACTACTTACTTAGCGTAAAAGAACACAGGCTTATATTTAATAAACGTAAGGTTATGCTTACGTAAGAGGTTTATAAGTACTACGCTCTTTTCTATTATTTCTATGCGTAGAGAGCTATCTAGCTCTAGATACTAGACTTCTTTCTCTCTTAGATAAGCTTCTAAGATAATATTAAGGTAAAAACTCTTAACTACTATAACGTTATATAGAGTAAAATCTTCTATACTCTATCTCTAAGCTCTATTAAGCACTTTTTTAAGTAGGTAAGTACTTATTCTTATAATTAGAAAGGCTTAGGTACCTACTTCTACATATTAAACACCTTAAGCTTTTCTAAATAACCTAGGTACAAGTAGCTCTTACGTGTTTACTAAGTATAGAGTAGCTCTATTATTAAGAATTATACTTATAAAGAGAGGGTAAGCGTTAAAGTCTATAGTTATATAGATTTCTATTAGCTTACTAAAAAGTATTAGGTTAATTAGTACTACTTAAATACTTCTAGAGTATAGTAAGGTAGTTAATTCTTTATTATTATTTAACCTACTTAGAAGCTTCTAACTCTTCTTTAGTAGGAATACTCTAGTAGTTTTAAACCTATCTAAGTTAAGTTACGCAAGAATCTTCTAACACGTGTTCTAGCTAATTATTACTTCTTAGCTAGTTACTACTACCTTAAGTGTATAATAAACGTCTAATCTCTATATATAGAGTTTTAGGTTACTCTATAGCTCTTAGTAGAAGTAGATTCTTATATTAACTAGTATACGTTTCTTCTAACAACCTATACACTAATCTAATTATCTACCTAGCGTCGCGAATATACTAGAGTTTATATTAGATACTTGTAGAGAGTATTTATAGATTATTATAGTAAAGATTTTTCTAATCTCTTATAAAGTAAGCTTCTTATTAGCGCTAAGCATGCTATTCTAGATAACCTTCTAGTGTATAGCTCTAGCCTATTCTAGCGCAAGCTTTAAAGTAAGAGCGTTAAGAAAGTTCTATATAGTAAGCTAGCCTTCTACGTCTACAAGCTTATACGTCTTTACCTTAATATATAGAAAGTACTACTATTAGTACTAATCTTTAGGTATTTAAGTACTCTACTTTACCTTTTTAAGGTAAGCTTAGTACTTAGCGCGAACTATATTTAAGATACTTACTAACATTAATGCAAGCTCGCTTTTTAGAATGCGTATAAGCGCCTGTAGCGTTAAACGCTTCTAAGATATAAGCTCTATTATAGCTAGTCTAAGAAGCTCTAGAGTAATAGTTACGTTTATCTAGTTCTATAGAGTTTAAAGGCGCGTTACCTATAACGCCTAGTTACTTAAGAGCGCTTTATACTTATTAAGTCTTCGCTAGTAGAGTATATTAAGAGATGCTATACTTAGAGTAGGTATAGTCTATATACTCTTACGCTTACTACTCTTAGAGGGCGTAGTAGATAGTACTTCGCTAGCAATTAACTCTATTATTAGAAACGTTAGAGTAGAGTCTACTAGGTTTATAGCGTCTTTAGCGTCTAGATTAATCTAGGTCTATAGTTCTTTGCTAATTACGTAGAACTAAAGCTAGATATACTAGTATAGCTAGGTATTATAATTACGTAACTAGTATAATCTAGTAAGAAGAGCTTTACTTATAGCGTTAGCTTATAGAGTATATAAATAGAAGGTATTATTTAACTATATAAGAATAACTAGAGTAACTAAGTAGTCTCTAGCTAGCTCTTTAAGTACGTAGAGAGAACTTATTCTACGTTCTTAAAGCGCTAGACTTATAACTATAGAGAAAAAGAGAGAGCTTAGTAGAGGTTACTTAGTTAGGTAAGAAAATAAGAAAGAAGATTACTATATTAGAACTAGAGAGCTTAGCTCTCTCTATATAGTAATCTTAAAGTATAGAATAAGTTATCTTTATGTAGTACGTAGCTTAGGCTTTACAATAAATACTAATAAAATAAAGTAGTTAGATATTAACTATATAGACTACTATAACTATTAGAACTACTTATAGCGCTATAGTAGCACGTTACTATAAACTTTATTATAAAGCTACTTAGGTTAGTCGAACTTACGTTATAAAGAAAGTATAATACTATCTTAGTAATTATAGACTAATTTACTAAATACGTATACTTCTACCTAACTAGTAAAACTCTTAAAGCTAAAGAACTAGCTTATAAGGTAAGCTAATAACTATTTAGCTAGTATAGAATACTAGAATAGGTTACTATAGATAGAGACAAGTTATTTACGTCTAAGTTCTAGAACGTACTACTTAGTTAAATAGAAATAAGTAATTAAATATTAACTAGCTTCTACCTATAAACTAACGGCTAGATAGAATAAATAAACTAAACTCTAAAAGAATACCTAAGAAATTACGTTAACTAGAAATAAGATAACTAGGTTAAGCTACTATCTATAGCATAACTAGTATATAATATAGTAAAATAAGAAACTATAGAGATAACTCTCTACTAAGTATATTATAGCTATAAGGCTAGAATATATAAATTTTTAATATATATAGCTATAATTTCTCTAAGAGTAGAAGAAAAGAAATACTAAATAAGAATAATCTATAATAGACTATAAAAAATAGTAGAAAGAATAACTTAATAAGTAAATAAGAAAAGAATTAAGAGACTAACCTTTAAGAAGAGAGGTAAAGTTTTTATTTTACGAAAAAACTTACGTACTAAATAACCTAGTAAGAAACTTAACTACTTATAAGTTAGACTATTTAAGATTAATAGATAACTTAAACCTATTAACTTTAGGTTAAAGCTACTACTAATAATACGAATATACTCTATATTCTATAAATCTAAACTTAAGCTAGTACTTAATAATATACTACTTAATAAATAAACTAAGGTAGAACTAGACTAGAACTTTAAGGTTAAAAAAATACTAGATAAAAAGCGTATACAAGGTTAGTAGAAGTACTAGATTAGGTAGAAAGAATACCTACTAGAGAAAGACACCTAAAAACTACTAGAAAACCTTAGAAACTACTCTAAGAAACTTAAAAAATTTTATTAGTAGTACTATTTCTAAAACCTAGAGACTAGAACTCTAGATTCTCTAGATAGCTCTAGTTAAATAACTAAAGAGAATTAACTAGAAAAATAGAAGATTATAACTATAAGAGCTACTATACCTTATACTCTAACTATTCTAACTTCTTAATATTAGCTAGATTCTTTAAAAGTAGCGCGTTGCGACAATATTGTACTAGCTCTAACTACTTCTATAGACGCTTGCTACAGGTATTCGCAGACTGCTAGAATTTGTCTAGGCGAGCCTCGCAGGCACGTAGGCAATTTAGCTTAAGCTACTAAGTCTTAGCAAGGCGCTTCGCCTTAAGACTAGCCTTAGACTACTAAGAACGCAGGTTAGCTACTAGCTAATCTAACTTCTCTACCTCTTTCTAGTCTAATACCTTATTATAGAACTAACTCTTTATAATATACTCTAAGTAATAGCTAGAAGATACCTCTATAACGTAACGTAGGTTATAAGAATAGTAAGTACTATAAGAGTTATTAGATATATTAGCGCTAGTACGTAGAATAAGGTTAGTATAATAGTAATAATAAACTATTAAAGACTTAGTACGCATAGGCGGTATAGCAAGAATAGAAGAGAAAGAGAGAATATAATACTATAGAACTATAGGTAGTACTACTCTTATATAAGAATAGTATAGAATAATAAAATACTACGCCTAAGAGTAGAATAGAGCTTTAGAATAACGCTTTAGAAGAAGAAGTAGGTGTTACAATTACAGAATTAGAAATAGAGTTAACTAGCTAGAACAGAGAAAATAGTAGACTAAGCCTAAGAGTTATAAGATAAGAGGTTACGTGTAGAGTTATAAGAATAATTAGAGTTACGTAACAAGAATTAGATAAATTAGAGAGATTAGAACTAATCTAAGTAATTAGCTCTAATCTAGAAGATCTATAAGAGCTAGAGCCTTAGCACCTAATCTAGCTAAGATAGTATATATATATAAATAGAAGAAGCTTACTTCTTATAGCTTCTTATAGTTATTACTTTATTTATTAAATTACTACTATAACTTACAATTTATAGTATTATTACCTCTACCTCTTTATTACTAAAGACTCTAAGCCTAAAGTATACCTCTTACCTTCTCTTATAAAAGTAAGCCTTAGTCTTAGTTAAGAGAATAGCTTATAATAAGTATAGTATATAGTAGAATATTATATTACTAAACTAGAGAGTAGTTAATAAAGCTATAGCCTAAATAGCTACTATTAATAAGACTTTGCGTAGTAATAGGTAAATATATAAGGTAGAGTAATATATAAATAAGTAGTAATTTACTATCTATAAATCTAAGCTAGAGAGAACTTTTCTTACTAAGAACTATCTATATCTAGTAAGGTTATTATTTATATATACTTTTTTTAGACCTTTAGCTATAACTATAGTTAGAGGCTAGTTATTTTTTATACTACTATAGTTAGAAGTACTTATAGATAGAGAAATTAATTTAGTAGACGTACTTATAGTACTAGAGAATAAGCTAGTAAGAGTTAAAGAGATCTTACCTTTAATATAGCCTCTACTCTTATTACTTATAGAATAGTTAAAGAATAAGTTAGTATTCTAGCCTTAGCTATAGTCGTCTTAGCTATTATAGCTACTCTAGCTAGACCTAGTATTATATTTACTATAGAAGTATCTATAGTTATTAAATAGTTATAGGTTCTATAGCTATTATATATATAATTAAGAGAATAACTAGAGCTAGCTACTCTACTTTATATTATTCTTATACTTTTTCTTATAATTAGTCTTATTATATTCTAGTTTTCTATAATAGAAATAGAGACCTCTCTACGTATATTCTTCTTATAATAGACGTATAGCGTCTAACTATATAGCGTCTAGGTCTAAAATAGACTAAGCCTACGTAGTTACTAGAAGTAGCGTACTTATATTTATATACGTCTACTTTAAGCGTCTCTTATAGATACTACTAATATACTTTTTTTTCTTAAGGCGTTTCTATATAGTGTTTAGTAACTTAACCTATTTATTAAAGTTAGTAAGTCTAGAGAGCTTAATCTAGTTAGTAACTATACTACTAAGCTTTGCGAATACTTTATAGTAAAGAGTAGTAACCTTTTCTATAGCTATCTTTTTAGCGTAAGTAGACTATTTCTTAAAGTTAGATAAAAAGCTAGAAAAGAGGCGTATACCTATAACTAGGTTGTTAAATTTAGTATTAGCCTCTAGCGTCTTATTAGTACTAATATAGACTTAGTTTATATTTATAAATAGGTCTAAGACTATAGTATAGAGCTATACGTTCTAGTTATCTAGATTATCTAGAATTATATTAAGGTTATAGTAGTAGCGCTCTATAGTATTACTAGTAAGAAGGTTTATAATATATAGAAGATAAGATAGGTTTATATTAAAAAAGGCGCTATCTATAGCTAAGACTAAATAGACTTCTATCTTCTAATTCTTATATTTCTATTACCTAGCGCTTAGATTACTCTTACTATTAAATTTTAGTAGATTATTATAATTCTATTAATAAAGGTTATAGAGATTAGTAGATAGAGAAGCTTAAAGAGTAGTAGCTATAGCTTCTATAATATACGCGCGCTACTTTACTACGTATAGCTATACCTAAAGAGTAGAATATTTAGTAGTAATAGTATTATAGTTAGCTTAAAGAGTCTAGAACTAGTAATTAAAGCTATTCTTAAATTTTCTAAAGATATTATTAAGAGTATTCTTTATTACTAAGGCTTTCTAGTTAGTATTAGCTTTACTAATCGTAACTAGTAGCTACGTAGAGTCTTACTATAGGCCTCTAGTCTACGTAAGTGTCTAGAGTATTAGAAAGTTAAGAAGGTTTATAGCTAGAGTTTCTACCTAGTTCTTCTTCTAGGTATTACTTATAGTATCTTAGTTTCTAGAATTATAAAGTAGGTTTCTTTAGTTATAATTTAGCTAGACTATATAGTATATAGTAGAGTTAATAGTAGAATTATATAAACTATTATAGCGTAGATAAGAAATAAGAATATAAGATATATAATAAGTTATATAATATTAAGCTATAAAGGTACGAAGATATAGAGTAGATATCTACTATGCTAAGACGCTAAGGTAGCCGAGGTTATATAACTACGTAGGCAGGTTAGTACTATAATAACTATCTTCTTTATCTAGTATAATATATTAATTTCTATACTTCTTATTATTAAATTATATATTTAGAAAAGTAGTAGTTAGTTTTCTATAGACCTTATTCTAGAGTTACCTCTAATCTATACATAGACGCGTATAAGCGAAGAAGCGTAGGCAATAACGTAATAGAATCTTTTTAACTACCTTAGTAAGCTATAAGCTATTCGTTATCTAGAATCTACCTACGTTAGATCTTATACTAGCAGACTAGCGTATAACTACTATCTTAATAATAGTCTTTCTTATAGTTCTTTCGTCTTAGTATTAGAATTTTATAATACTCTTATTACTCTCGTTATATAATATTCTTATTCTAAACTAGCTATATCTTATTACTAATAACTTATAGATAATTATAAGGTAATATTTATCTACGTAGATCTATATAGTAATTATATTCTTATTAAACTATTAACTAGAAAGATTACTAGAATTATTAATTAGAAGATAGCTAGCTAGTAGCTAGTATATTAGAAGTATACTAAATTATTATTTAGAAATAGATACGTGTTATAGTAGAAAGTACTAGTTATAAAAGTCTTAGATTCTTATTTATCTAAACTATAAATTAAGCGTATTCTCTAGTAATTCTAAATCTAAAGGTAATAAAAGCTCTTTACCTAAAATTCTCTATTATAAGAACTACTTATTCTCTTAAAGCTAATACTTTATAGCGTTATTCTAATACGGCTTCTTAATAAATTTCTTCTTCTAGAACTAATCTAAGACCTTTAGACTCTAGTCTCGATAGTTCTAATTCGAGAATTTAATATTTATAATAGGCGTAGCTACTAAAAGCTACTTAAAGCAGGCGTACTTATATATAGAGACGACTCTAATTTTAAGCTCTCTATTTTTACTTCTAGATAAGTTAATATTTACTCTCTTTTCTCTAGAATAATAGAAGAATTCTAGCATTCTATAAAGCTAAAACGTAAGACCTTTACCTATAGTACTTCTAGTTTTAAGAAAGAAAGCCTAGTAGAATAGTTTCTTCTTAGTAGAGTCGTTCTAGCGCTTCTCGTAATTATAAGTAATAATAAAAAGTAGATAACTAGTTATTCTTTTAGGTATATTAGTATATATTCTATATTAACGTATATAGTATAATTATATACGTAGGTATAAAGAGCGCTTTACTTATAGCTAAGATACTAAGCTTACTAATAAAAGTATAGATAGAGACGAAAGCGAAACTAGATAGTAATTTTAAAGATTTAGGTAGTTTTATATATTCGAAGTTAAGTCTATAATCTATTAGTAGAAACGTAAAGATACTCTAGAAACTACTTAAGCGGTAACGAGCGTAGTTATATTTAGGCATCTACTCTAGTATAGCTATACCTAAACTAGAGCTAGTATTCTATTAAACAAAGAATGTTATAAGGTAGAATCTATCTTAACTCGCCCACTTCTATATTATATGTAACTAGCTTTAAGAGGTTCTCTACATATCCGCCTTATTAAATACAAGCAAGTAAGACTTAGTAAGCGTTAAAGCATGTAGAGCATTTTAGCAAGTAGGTAAGCTATTGCGCAGGATAAGTCTAGCGGAAGTTGCCGTTAGGGAAGCCTTAGGCAGAAAACTAAAATAAGCCTCATGGGCCCGGCGCTGCGATAACAATAGGACTAAGAACGGAGCAGAACCCATGCACGGCTGTTAAGAAACGGGCGCGAATCCCCTGCGGTCCTCTAAAGCTGGGATAGTACTGTTAAAGTAGGCAAGTAAGAAATATAGCATATTAGGGTAAGGTGTATTATATTAAGTGTATATAGCTCCGAGAAATCGAAGAAGTCTCTGTAGCGCCAGTGGCGCTAGTGCCTAATTAGGAAGCTTAGCGATTAAACTCTAACAACGACAACCTTTATTTGTGCTAGAAGAGGGGAATACCTTTATTAGCATTAATTAAGACTATATAGCAATAAGAATAGGTTAATTAGACGATTACTAAGGGACTTGTCTATAAGATTAATCGGGTTAGCTGCGATTTTGCCGGCAGCTATGCCTAGGCAGTAGGGCAACGCGTCTCGGTCCTTATGTTAATCCGCACCGCCCCACTTCGAACCCGAAAACCAAGGCCGGCTGTCTCCAGCTCCGCCTTTCTTCCTTAACCATTATCTTCTATTAATCCAGCCCACCGCGGTTCGACAAACAACCCACTACATAAGCGGCCTAACATACTTATTTCCTAACGCTAGCTTTCTTGCCTTCATCCTGCGGAATATACGAAAGCATTAAGTAGCTAAAAGAGTTTAGGCGGCACGACCTCGTTGCGTATAGCATATCTAGCTTAGTAGTCCTTAATCGAGCATTAAACACGGTTATTAAGTTACCGCATTACGAAGACGACTAGGCGTCTATTAACCTTAAATTATCTATATATAAGCGACTAGCCCAAACTAGCCACCTAGGCTTTCTAGAATTCCACGGCTACTACTAATCCTCTTCAACTCTAAGGGGGATCCGTCTAGAGTTCGCTCCGAAATCTACCGTAAAGAATTTCTTATTAAGTCCTACTAACGTTACACGAGAGCTTTAACTTTAATAGTTAAAGCAGATCGCAAACGCGCTTTTACATCTCTATGCCTTAAGAATTGTATATAGAGACCTAACCTGTGCAAACGTTTTTCTTGCGACTAACCTGGATGCCTAACTTGGTAATTTCGCTAGGTCTTTAATAGACGGTTCGCCCCTAATGTACGTAATAAGGGCAAATTATAGATATCCAGGCCCGTTACTATCTGTTAAAGCAGATATTTTTGCTTTCGGCTTAGTACTTTATTACATCTAGACAGGAACGCCTCCGTACTATAACCTTAGGACAGAATGTGTAGATAAAGACAGCGACTCTTTACGAGAAGAAGAGGTTATAGCTTAATATGTTCGTAGGGAATTTCCTAAGACTAAATCTCTTAGCGAGATTAGAAAGATTATCTTACGATGCTAGCAAGGTGCGTTTAATAATGTAGATAAGTGCACAAAGGAGATTGCGACACAAGTCTAGAATAACTCTATGTACTAGTGCGTCCGTACTGCGCCTAAGGTTAGATCTAGAAAGAGTTCCGAACTATATACAGAGAGTAGCACCCTAGAATATCTTCTTTACCTATTGTAGGGTGTCGACAAGCGCAAAATTAGCTAGTGCGCTTATCCTTGTAATTAAAGGCCTCTTCGTTAATAGGTTCCATGAAGAGGGACAGCCAAAAGTCTAGGTCCTGCTTAATCGCGTTCTTTAGACCCCCTAGAATGTAGCCGCCCTTAAGAGCACTACCTAGCTGCCTTCTTAGCCGTCCGTGTCGCGTTATAGCGTCGTCGGACAATAGCTTCGAGGGCATAGTTATTAGGGAAAGCGAATTTAAGGGGTAGGCGGTCCGCAGCTCTATAAGATAGCGACTTAGTTTGCACTACCCGTTGCTGTCAAGACGGTGCGCTTAACAGTCGTAGAGCTATAGCAGCTAGCGATTTCGGAGAAGTTAGGGGCCGGAACGGCGATGCAGTAAGCGCTGGGTCTAGAGAGTCGCGCAGCCAGTCTTAGATTCGATTCAGGGAGGGCGAGGAGAAGAAGGGGAGAGAGGAGGTAGCCATAGCAGACAGAGGATAGGAGAGCTGTTAATGCATAGCGTACAGAACGCGATTAGATACGCTATTTTAGTAACGAGCGGGATTTTCTTGGCAACCCTAAACAGTTAGCTTTCTACCCAATCTAGAGGCATTCTAGGCTCTAGGGTATCCAACGCCCCTCGCATAAGCAGAGATAGAGCAGTTTTATTAGTACGCATAAAAAGGGATTAGGCCGTAGAGTTAGACTTTTAGTGTTAGCAGAGCTCGCCCTAGCAGTTGCCACGGAGGTGCGCAGATCTAGGCTATAGTCCTATCTAGGGACGAAAAAGGTTGTTTTGGCTTAGTGTTAAGCGTCCGCCCTTAGCGCAGCACTAGCCACAGACACGTTATACGACCTAGCGGATATATAGCGCTGTTACTAAGTCTAACTAGAGCGCAGAGTCTTGTAAATTCTCTATTAGTCTGCGCGACAGCTATAAGCAACCTTCGCGATACAGCATAACTTATGGCTATGCTATATCGTAGACTTCTCTAAACCGTGCACTAACATGCCCTACCGCCTTCTAGCCTAGCAGATCCGCCGTTAACGCCTTCGCTAACTAACAAGAAGCCCTTCTGCACAAACCCGCACCCCGGCTAGCGCCTTGTCCCCACGACTCTCCACCTCTACTTCTCGCCGCCCTACGCCTAATTAGACCCGCCTATAAGTCGCCAGACGCCATAGGACTGTCGAAGCTAATCTGTGTTGCTGCCCTAAGAACTTTACCTGTGTTGCCACCTTTAGCGACGCGCCCTCGTGAACGGGCCTAAGCGTAGGGAATAGCTCTTAGAAAAGGAGCGCGTTAAGGTATCTAAGGTCCTTAGCGTTTAAGTCTCGAACCCCTATTATTCTAGGGAAGCCGCTGTCGTAGGCGGTGCCGTAGCAGATAAGAATACTAGCCTTTCCTGTAAGTTTTATAAGTCTCGTTTAAGGCTTAGACAAGCCAGTCTGCTCTCTAAAGGCCGTCTAGAATGTATCCCTTAGGTTATCCACGTTGTCGAACTATTTCTATCTGCTAGAGCCTATGCTACTAAGGGCGTTCTCTAGTGCGTAGAGAGTAAAGCCGAAGGGTAGAATACTCGCGCCAAGCTAGTTAACAACGCCTATAATTTCGCCGCTGTTAGAATCGACTAGGATGTTTATCTTGTTAAGGTCGCTGTGCGTAAGAACTACTAGATAGCATCTATTAAGGAGCGCTAGTAGGACAGCTTGTATTTTAGTAACAGCTGGCAAGAAGCGTTTTAGGAGGGTGTTGGCTAGGTATTCAAACCTAGCGTAGCATTTAGTGCTAATAACAGACATATTAGCTAATCTCGAACTTACTAGCCTGCCCTTTTACCACGACTGCGCAAAGAAACTTCTATTTTATGTTAGCAGGTTAACGCGAAGAGAAGAGGTAAAGATATAGTACTTAACAAACCTCGCTAGGCTATGCACAGTATTTACTCGTTTATCGCGTGTAAGAGAGGGGCGAGCAATAATATAGTTCTCTTCGCGGAGCCTGTTTATCTCGTATATTGCTAGCGGTAAGCCGCTTAGATCGCTAACCTACCTAAGCTTAGAACAGCTAGGCACAACATCTCCGTAAATGTCTTTTACTAACTCTAACATGGTTATGTCTAGCAAAGCAGTCTGCTCTCAAAATTAAATAATCTTGTTGCCGCTTAGGCCGGCAATTACAGTATAGCTAGTTAAGCCTTAGATGTTAACTAGCTAGATTTGTCCTCTATATCTTCGGCGGACAAAGTTATCGCATTGTATCTTAGACAACGACGTACTAGCCTCTAAAAAGAAGCTATCAATAGCGTTGTTAAGAGTGTAGAGGACATTAGGCATGGCTAATAGTACTAGAGCGAGATAACGGGATCCTCCTTGCTGTGTCTAGTGCTTGTTAGACAGAAGAAGTTCTAATTAGGGGAAACGTAGAGCAGAGCGCGAAGCAGAGAAAGATAGTATAACGTTATATTCGGGGTAAGAAAAGCTAGCGGGTAGTAAAAGAAAATGTTGCTACGCGCGCCTAGAAGTAGCTAGGTAGTAGCTTAGGCAGTAAGCTACATTCGTCTCGGCGGGGCTACACGCTAGCTAACTTAGCAATCGCGCTCTACCCTACGTGCACGATTAGAAGTAGAGGAAAAGAGTGTCCGAGATAAATATCCTTCTCTCTTAACACCTACAGATACGGTATTAGATCTCTTAAGCCTACCTTCTTAATGTAAGCTACGATATCTTATTTTCTACGTTCTATGCTAACATAGAGCAAGGTGCACGCACACTACTACGATCGTGGTCTAGTATAACAAGCAGGGCTAAAGACGAACGCGAATAGAGGTTACGAGACGTAATTGTAGGAGGAGCACTTGCCTAACATCTAACAGCAACCTAAATCGTAGGACTTTAAAGACACAAGCGGCCCACGATTCGCAATAGACGTTTTAAACGACCTATTAGAAAGGTAAGAAAGGCGGGGAAGTTATACCTTAATTAGGACTAATAATTAGCTTAGGCATAACTAGCCTGCAAGCTATATGTTAGTTATATACTCTTATGCTCTTTTGTTTTTCTTCTCTATTAGCTATGCTTCTATTTTGTCTATCGCGGATTTATTATAACGTTAGGCAGATGTAGAGTAATTCTCGTCTATCTAGCTATACGTGCCTTCTAAAAGAAGTTTCTCGCTAAACTTTTTATAAGACCTAAAGTTAAGTATAATTAAATTGTTATTGCTATTAAGGGCAATGTTTGTTAGATTAAGGTTATTATGTGCGAGCCTAAGAGAATAGAGGTGCCGCACGCTAGCACGGATGCCGGCCATGCAAGCAGCAATATTAAGATTATGTGGAACATCCTCGTAACAATATTGCAAGATAACTTCGTGTCTTTTAAGGGCGAGCCCGGTGATACAGCCGCGATTAACAGTACATCCGTAATATCTAATAATATTTAGATAGCGATGTTGTTCGAGAAATTCTAAGATCTTAGCTTCTTCGAGAAGTATCTGCGGCACGAGCTTAACCTCGTATTCGTTGTTAGCACATAATATTTTAGAGCGTTTAATAAAGAGGTTCTTTCGATCCGCGTCTAGCATAACAGACATCCACGTGTGTAGTAGATAAATCTTCTCGTTAGAAATTCTTCGTAGCTCTTGTTTAAGGTCCTTAACTATTAAGTCGTACTTTTGTATTCCAGGCACCTAACTAAACTATGCAATATCCTCTTTGTCGACGTAGGTAAAGGTAGACTAGAGGAATTTTCTAGTCTTATAATCCGTGACTTTACTAAGAGTTGTTAAATCCCTCTTAGAGTGAATATTAGGACGCAGAACAGAGTCCGCCCGTGCTTGTTTAGCAAGCATGTTTCTATCTAAGATAACCCGTATAAGATAATTCTGTATTGTAGAGGTACGAGGTGCGAGGTCTTGCGAGGTGCGGATACAACAAAGGGGGCGGTCTCTAAGGAGTTAGACGGTCCGTTCACTCTAAGAGTGTTAGCAACAGAGCAGAAAATCTTCGATTTAAGCGTTAAGTGGGGTGGCTGTAAGGATTGTAAGGGTAAAGAGAAAGTAGAGGATAGATAACTAGCTTATCTCCGCGTTAGTGCTATACCTTAACCCCCTAGTTACAACTACTTCTACTCCTTCTAACGTTATACCTTAAAATATTTAACGCCTCTCGTGCAGTGCCGGAGACGCTTAATTTTCTAGTATAGATAAACAAAGACGTTAAGGTAGGCGTTATCGCTAAGAGGTTTAACGCACAGGCCACGATCTAATTAGATCTAGGGAGGTTGAAATCTAGAACCTAGCTTAGAACCTACCGCGGGGACTAAAACGTGGTTATTCCTTCATGCACGATCTAGAATCGTTCTTCTAGGGGCTATCCTAAATATGCATTCACTATAATAGGCTAACCTAGCAGAGAATCGTTCTGCGATTTAACAAGTAGAATTACCCGGACGTAGAGGAATTAACTAGTTCGAGAAAGGGCGTAGTAGATAATAAAACGGATTTTCTTAGGACTGCAGGCAAAAACTTTACACTATACTACTAGTTACTAATCTCTTGCATTAACAGATTAAGGAGAAGTATATTTCCTAAAGGTAGGAGGTAGAGAGACCTAGATACGAAGCTGTATGTTAAGATAAAAGAGATACTTTAGGCAGCGTAGGATAAGTTAAATAAGTTAGAGGGACAAGGGTGTGTTTCTTATTCGAACTTCTAAGCAGTGCTAGTTACGTGTAAACGATCTAAAAGGAATGTACTCTATTACACTGCACTAGCCCTAGCGTTCTTAAGACTCCTACCTTTCTACTACCCTACTAAAGGCGGCTGCATCGGCCTAAATCCTCTAGACACAACAGTAGTCTCCAAACTTATCAAGCGCTTACAATGTTATTCTACTCTGTTCTCTCCTCTACATAGCTACACTAGTAATAGCATAGTAGAGTAAATGCTTGTTTGCTAGCAAAAGCGACATAATCTTAGCTAGACTATACTCTAGCTTTAGTACCTTCGCTATAAACTCTTCTACTAGCTAAAGTAACTCGCAGTTCTCTACAACCCTCTCTTCCTAACCTAATAGTTGTAATGCGAGTATAAAGAACGTAGTTAGTGTTACGGCCAATAGGTTTATAGCGGGTAGGATTAGTAAGAGTAGAAACACGGATTAGAGGGTAGAGAGGATTAATAGACTGCGATTAGCTAGACAAATAGCGGATTAGCTATGTCTTAAGAGGACTCGAGGAAGATTCAGGCGTAACCAAAGCTTTAAGTCGAGGTGCTTAATTCTAGGCCTTTAATTACAACCGCCAGAGCCCTAAACTAGTCCTCCGTTTCTAAATTAAGTTAGTATACTATTCGATTACTCTAGGCCGTGTTTCTATAACAGGACATAGGCGTGATTACTAGTTCCTGTTCTTAACCCTAGCTATTCTAAGACGTATCCCGTTTAGCCCTAGTTAATACCTTTTTCTAGTTCCTAGCTCTAGCTAGATTCTAAACATAGCACTTTCTAGTGTAGTAAGCGAATAGAGTCCTTATCTAACACCTTTACACCCCTTCTTAGCTATCTCGTCGTCCAAAAAGACCGCTAATAGAGACGGGAAGAATTCTTCGCCCAGTCCGCTTAAACCTACTTAGCGTAGCCTTCTACATGTTATACTAGGTTATCCTACTAAAGGTCTAACGCCTATTATTTCTTGCTCTCCTTCTGCCGTAGCAAGCTATAGCTTATGTTCGTATGCGCAGACTAAAGCTGTCAACATCGCTTAGGTGTTCCCCGTTAGCATAGACTACGGGCGTTGTTAGAAGGGCTAGAGCGAGGCTCGTCGGCGAGCTATCTGTAGATAACAGCGGAGTTAAACGTCGAGAGAAGTGCGGAGGGATGTTTAATAACTTAATAGTCTGTTATTCTAGAGTGTGCGGGCAGCGGTAGTAAGAATTAGCGCGCAGCTAAACTAGAGCTTAGAAGGCATGTCTTTAGGTAGGACGTTAGCTATTATAAGCCGTTCTAGAAAAAGCATTAAAGTACCTACGTAGTGCATAGAGCTAGACGTGTACGATGCGAGATGTAGAGACGGCGCGACAATTAAGTTGTGCAGCGCAACGTAATTAGTTGCTTAAAGTTAGTAGGGCGACTCTATGCTTAAGAAGGTTAAGCGTTACGCCGTAGCTTTAGCCTAAGCTCTATAATAGAGCGTCCTGGCTTGGCG
Source organism: Trematosphaeria pertusa (assembly GCF_010094035.1). Classification (NCBI taxonomy): domain Eukaryota; kingdom Fungi; phylum Ascomycota; class Dothideomycetes; order Pleosporales; family Trematosphaeriaceae; genus Trematosphaeria; species Trematosphaeria pertusa. The sequence continues at coordinate 1,218,067 of NW_022987224.1, read as the reverse complement.
TAATCGCTAGGAACCACCCTTTAACGCCTCTACCTACCAACGAGAAGCTAGTCGCGTAAGCCAACCTAACATACACTATCGAGAATCTGTAGACGCAGTGCGAGAATATAGGCATAATAACGTCGAAGATCCTCGAACAGCACGTTAGCTCCTGTCCTGTTGCGCTAGAATTTAGGTATACGGCTAAGCCTAGAGATGTACTACTCTATAGCTCGCTCGCTAGTACTCTAACAACCGCAGAATCTGCGGTAAGAATTTAAGCTGTCCCGTCTACTTAAACCTACCCGGCATAGCCTTCTACATATCGTATAGTTACTAGCTCTCTATCTTTATAATATAAACTATAATTATAGCCCTAGTCTCTAGCGCTAGATATACTTAAGTAATCCTACATCTATTTATATTATTTATTCTTTCTTAGTCTCCCCTGTCGCCAAGGCACTACTAGCATGTCCGTTGCCGCAGCCTCTTCTTTTCTAGCCGCTTTTTTCTTTCTTACGGCAGAACGCGTGCTTGGCCTATTCTTCTTTCTTAAACGTCCCTGCCCTCGCTTAGGTCGAGTTTCCGTCTTAATCTTTAGTAGAGGGCGCGCTAGGACGGGCCTTGTCTTCCTGCGTTAAGTCCCCTGCGTAGTAGGCTAAGTAGCAGGCGCTGCAGCCTTTAGTGCTGCTCTGCCCCTAGGTTTCTTGTTTAATGCCGCCTGCGAATGCAGTAGCTCGGCGGGGCGTTTTATGCCTGCGATTCTAGCACTGCGTCGAGGTAGTAGCGAGGGCTAGTCCTAGTCTTGCGTACTATCCACACTGTCTTGCAGTTAGCGCTAGCGCTAACGCCGTAGCTTCTGTGGTAGAGGGCTAGTAGTGTCTTGTTGTAGCTCTAGTAGGTTCTGCTCTAGCTTTTGTAGCGAGTCTTTATACTCTTCTAACAATATTTTATTACGCTCCTCTTCTAACGGTGTCTTCTCGAAGATAGAACGCCTAGAAGGTAGTAATCCTAGGGGCGCGTAGAGAAGAGACCCGGGAGGTAGGGGAGGCGGTTAGAAAGGTTCTAGAAGCTGTCTAGGAAAGGGGGCCCACAGGCCTAAGTCCTTCCGCTATATAGTCTAGAATCCCTTTAGTTGTTTGGAACTCGGACGCTTAATAGTCTCTAGATTATCAATCTTAGAGAGAGTAAAGTCTATGTCCGTAGTGTCTAGCGGACTGTCTTTTATGTTGTTAATAGGTATAAGATTCTTAGGCTCTAGGAAGAGAGACTCGTGCCACCATTTCTAGGAAGTAACCTAGTTCCTTCTGTCGAACTCCTTCCTCTAGTCTTTACGCTCCTTCCACTACTTAATAACTTGCTTCTAGGCCGAGTATAGATAGCGCCTTTGTTTATTAACAGAGAGGCGATCGTACCTCGTCCTTTCTTTAGCTAATTTAATCTAAAATATAAACCAAGGTCTAGAAATAATAAATAACTCGGCCTAGAAAGTAGTCGCATCTTGTTCGAGGCAAGACCGTGGGAGCACAGGGGCATTCTTACCACGGCATAGATTCTAGCGTAGGCGTAGGGCACGGGCAACAAGCTGCTCTATATGTGCATCCCTCGCGTAGCTAGCAGACTTAGAGTTATTAGCAGTTTGTTGTTCCTACCTCTACTTCTACCTATAGGCGTTGTTATTAGGCTGCACGTTGCGCCTAGCAAACCCCTACTCAGGATTCTAGACACTAAGTTTCTCCTAGCGGCGCTTAACATTGTGACGAACGAAGACACCACGTCGCCAAGAGCCCTCTACTCCTTAAAATATCTTGTTCGACTAGTATTTCTCTACTTAGTCTTCCTCTCTCTTCGCTTCCGTGTAATAGAAATCGACCGGGTCTATAATAGATCCTATGTTAAATGCAATATGCTTTATTTTATCGTCGCTAATTAGTTGCTCTATAATAGCTTTTAGCTCTTCTAGTAGCTCGCCGCGTAGTAGTGGTAGTAGTGGCGTAAGGGAATTATTGTTAAACTCTTCTAACTTAGTCGACAATGCGTAGAGCGGAGGATCGTCGCGTTTAAAGCGTCTAAATAAATAGTTGCGTAGATTGTCGTTTGCAGCAAGTGCCTTAAGAATAGGAATAGCTTAGGTTTGCAGGGCTTCGTAAAGTTAGACTTAGTCGAAAAATAGAGGCATAGCTTAGACAATACTAGCGATTAGTTCGACGTCTATCTGTTTAGAAATAATAAAAAGAGGAGAGCTAATATAGGAGAAACGTTAGAGATAAAGATATTAAGGATAGGGAAAGAAGGTCGAAGATAGGAGGTTGTAGAAGAGGGGCAAGGTTTTCTCTAACTTACTAACTGTAATAGATTCTGCTTAGTAAATTACGCCTACGTGCGCCTATGCTTTTCGTGCACAGGCGCGGTGTAGTAGGCGCCGCTTGCTAAATTTAGACTAGTGCTCTAGTTAAATCCAACAGAAACGGACAGCGCACAGCTAATAAAATTTAAGGTTGCTGCCTAAATCAGCCTTACTGCTAACGGGCTAGAATAGTTAGCTAATTAACTAAGGTGCTAAGCCTCTGCCTTCGTCCCCGCGCGGCTTATTAGTTACAAGTCCTGTCCTAACAATAGACACCTATTCTTTATTCCTACACCAACCTTGTCCTCTTCTTGCCGTCCTTATCTATCTTGCCACCGTCCTCTCGCTAAGTTCCCATAGGACTACCGCCTATGCAAGACCTGCCAGTTCTCAAGAGACGGCGTAAAACTCTTCGCCAGATTCCTGGAGCGTTTGTCAACTAAACTACGCGCAGGAAGAAGATATTAAGAGAGTATTAGTAAAGAAGGTTATTACATCGTGTCTAATAAGTCTAGAGAAAATGTTACTTAGAATAGGTATTATTGTACGCTGCTTTGCAGGCCGGGCATGTGCGGTTTAACAGCCGAAGACACAACCGTGGTCGACATCGCACCTTAGCTAGTCTGCTTAACCGCGAAGGAGTATCGTTCTGCTTAAAAGCGAGGGAAGCGCGTCAATGTAGTAATTAATTCTTTGTAAGTAATGTTAGCGCACGCGGCCTTCCTAAGCCTACGTTTTAAAAAGGTAGTTAAGCAATGCCAAGTTAGAATTAAATGCGGGCTTAAGAAAGGACTAGAGCTGCTAGTGTGCTTCTATAGTAGGCTTTCCTTAAGCTACCTTCCTACGTATTAAGTACTAGGACATTTCTTTATAGCAGTTCTATTTTAGAGCCTATCTTCCTAGAAACTAAGTCCTAGCGTCGGGGCTTAAAAAGAAACTAGTTTAGGCTCTATCGTCCTAGAGGTCACGTGGCCCTTTATCTAGTTCGAAGCTATAATTCTTGCGCATTATTATACGCGGCAGCAACTAGAACCGTCCCGCGTCTCTAGAGGACGAAAGAGCTTTCGAACTCTTACCCCGCTCTCTACTCTTACCTCTAGCAGTTCGAATTCAAGATGTCCGTCATGCGTCTTAAGCTAGATTAGAACCTGCGCGGGGCTCTACACGCAACAGCTAACCTACAACATACTACTAAATACCTTTAACTATATTACAAAAACTTTGCAGTTAATTAGTATATAAGAGAGATAAGCGATAGAATTCTGCACAATTACGTTTAGTTCTATCCTAATTAGACTATTACAGTTATCTTACTTAGTCTTACGAGCTTCTAGTCGGCCTTGTACACTCTTTATAATCTTAGTCTTGCACGTATTATAAACGACGGTTTTACGCTTAGTGTTCCTAATGTGTGCATTTTAAAGATTATTTTAACAAGCTTGTTCGCGACTCGGACGCTTAATACTCGTCTTAGATAAAGATTAATAACAACGATAGGTATGCGTCTAGTGCCATTTATATTATCTCTAGAGAACAGTGCTAATAAAAATCTATTTATATTAGAATATTACGTTTTTCGCCTAGGCAGCCTAATCACTCTTTGTAGGAAGACAAGTAGTAGTTAAAATAGGTAGTACAGACCTCTAGTAGTTAGAGTAGCTACTACGAGACTCTAAGAAGGTTAGCTTCGCTATATCGTGGCTGGTAGGGTTTGCAAAAGGCATGTCTATAGGTACAGTAGTAGTATAATTGTTCTAGAACGATTAAAGTGCTGTAATTCTGCACTAGCGCAGCTAATAAGCAGTAATAAGGACGTAGATATTCATGCTAAAGCAAACTCGTTAATTCTAGATACGGTGGTGGCTATTTTCCCTACTCGTTCCTATTACTCTTCCTTAACGCAAGTCTCTTTCTGCGCTAACTTAATACACGCGCAGATGTAACTACGTTACTCCCTAGTACTTCTTTTTCTGCTAATCTCTTACTGCGGCAAGGTAATACAGGCGCAGACGTAACCGTTGTAACATGCCGTAATAGTCGAGCTAACTTCGCATCTAGCATCGCATACCTCTAGTAGTACGTAACTCGAGCTTAATTGCGTGCAGCTTAGATTTAAATAGAGGTTAAGGCCGGCCTCTATGGCACATATCGAATCTAATTACAATAGAAACAGAGCATTAGAGAATCTCTAAGTAGAGAATCTCTGTTTCGCTGCCTTGGTGCCTCCTAACATTAAACGGAGAAGCTCTGTTGCCATGTATAACAGCGATTAGGTAGTAAGCAACTTAATCTTATCAAGAAGCACGCGAGAAAGCTCGATCTTAAGGACGCCGCGTTTAGCCGCCTAAAAGCCAAGATGTGCTAGCGCGTCTTGCGGTGCATTATCCGCTCTAGCGCAGGGTTAAAAAGGTTATTAGGGCTATCTTTAAGGGACAAGATAGCCCGCGATAGGTGCGCCTGCGCTCCCTAGAGTGCGACGTGTTTCTGTTAATTGCTTCTTCTTCGCGCTATTAGATTCTAAGTTTCCTGCGCTGTTACAGTACCTAGGTAGTAAACCCTAGGTAGCAGAGAAAGTTGTTAAAACATAGTCGGATCGAGCTTTATATTATTAAGACAGATAGGAACGTAACAGACATATATTCTTAGCAATGTTCTTTGCTAGACTTTAGTAGTAAGGCCCGTAGACCCTTCTCACTAACGTACAATAGTGTTCTACCGATCCTGCACTCGCTGCTCGAATCTAAGCAAGCGAACTAGTGCCTTTCAGATCGAAACGCCACGTGCTACCCCGAAAATCCGAATTAAAAACAAAGTCGCGTCCTAAAAAGGGCCGCTAGTTAATTCCTACAACTATCCCGAGAAATTCGAAATCACAAACGATGTTCAAGGGCTGAGCGAACAATCCTTCGACGCCTTGTTCAAAAACGGAGTGTTTAACGTCGCGGTCTTTAATAGTTAATAAAAGAGCTTCTTGTTACTAGTCCTACCCTATCGCGCGATATTGCCACGAAAGACACGCAGGAGTATAGGGACAACGCAACTCTTATGTTTAAAGATTACGCGAAGCTTCTAGTTAAAGTATTTAAGGATTACTACCTACTAGTTACCAATTACAAGGATTACCATAATATTAACCTATTCCTAGAGAAGCTTCAGAACACCATAAAAAGATAGGACTTCTACGAAGAGCCTAAAACTAATATCTCGTCTAATGTTCTCTGTTAACTGCTAGCTTAGTTTATAGGGCAGGTATTGTGTTACTTCTAGCGCTAGTTCTACTATCCTTCTATGCAACACGCTGCGATCCCTTATAGACTTCACGCTAGCACCTTGCTTAGGTAGCTGCAGGGCCATAGTCTTAAACTTCTAAGCTTGTTTAACATTTTTATTCTTCTACAATCGAACTTCGTGCTTAACGCAAGTAGGGGCATGCAAGAAGTTAGCCACGCTAGCGGACAACTAAACGAGCCGCTTTAAGTGTGCGAAAGTGCTCTTACTGCCTATCGCGCGACTTCTTTGCGGAGAACTGCGGCATTAATCAGGGAATTAGAGAAGAGAAGAAAGCTTTTAAGTTCGCATTTTACGTAGATAGAATGCTACAACCTCGTAAGCGTGGTGCAATCGCCTTACTAATATACTCTCTTTCCGTTCTTCACCAACACTCCTACTAACACGCTTACCTTTGCTCTCTTTTACTCTCGCCTCTCTCCTTACCTATCCGTGCTTAAATTCATAGGCAATAGAATTCGCCCCAAACGGCTAACGCACGGCGCAGCGTCGATTAAGGAGCGCGCGCTAGCGCCGCCGCGACTAACGAAGCGCCTAGGCTTAGTCTTAATAAGAATAGATTAAATTGGACAGGATAATAACGAAATTTACGGCCTTATAAGTTTCTATCCCGCCGCGAAAGCTTTTAGAAGTAAGTGTGTCCTAGGTTTATAATACTAGGCAGTGCTTATATTATTACAGATAGTATTGGCGCTGTAAGCCTCGACTTTATTCGCAAGCATGCGGAGGCTGTTATGCACGCATCTCTAATTAGTTACGTTAAAGACGCCCAGCTACGTAGAAGTCTCTTTAACACTAGAGAGACATATAGGGTCGTCTCTTTAGTATACGCAAAGTTCTTCGTTAATTACACTAAACTACTCAAAGCACTTGCTTAAATGCGAGCTAGGTTGGATTAGCCGCTTAGAGAATTGCTTAACGGTCACGAGTTCCTCTTCCTTCTTACCAACGAAAGCACTAGTTAATTAATTAAACCGCTCCGCGACGCCGTTAATAATACGGCGGGACGGTGTTATAGATAATCCCCTTCCGCCGCAGGAAGTCTTAGAGGCGGGTAGCAAGATATTCGCCGCTATTGTTCAACTTGATTCGTTTTACTAGTGGCGATATGTTAATATGCTTAATAGATAGATGTTCGTCGCTAAACTGTGTGTTCACGTAGGTAACAAGGTCTATAATAACCTGTAGAGCATTAGCTTTCCGTTCGAGGAACTTAACCTAGCAATATTAAGTTGCGTCGTCGATAAATAATATATAGTATTAAGCTCCGCTAAGGCTGCGGCGGGAGAACTTACCCAACAGGTTAGTATAAATAACCTCGAAACGTTTAAGTAGGCGGGCTTTAGCGCACTAGGTGCCCGTACAACTAATTAGGATTAGGAATTATTAGATAGCCTATACTATAGTAAAACTCCTCGTATAGTACGAACGACACAGATGCCGTAGAGGTTTGCGAGAAGAATTTCTTAGAACCTCTATTAGGTTCCGCCGATATCGCGGACTACTTAATGTGTGTAGTATAGGGGTTGTTAGAAAGCCTTTTCGAGAACCCCTATTAGTATCCGCTAGTATCGGTAGAGACGGCGGTGCGGCAGCGGTATAGTTAATAATCGTAAATGCCCGATAGGCTTAATTATTTGCTAGTAGTGCAGCGGGTGGCAGAGCGTTAGCCTGTATTTCGATAACTTCGTTTAGGTGTCTTGTCCACAGCGTATTTCCTATTCTTTTACAAGAATAGGCTGTCTTTGTGTGCGTAGAGGTAGTAGCTGTTACGTTAGACGTAGCCCTACAAGAATAGGCAGGTGTTATACAATTTACTACTATAGAGCGTGTTAGTTAGTTTAGCAATCTAAGTAGATCTGTTAGGTAGCCTGCAGCGTATACGTACTATACTAACGCCGTAGACAGAAAGCTTAATACCGCAGATATCGTTCTCCGTTTTAGTAACAGGGACACGAAGTCATCGTAGCAGCTAGACATATGCCGTAAGGCACTAGTATTAAACAACTATAACAGCGGGTTAGAGGCTAAGAGTTTACAAATAGTAGAGTAGGTACTTACTTTAGTGTTATCACGACGGCGCTTACCGTTGTCGTTAAGGCGGGCTACCGCCGTATTCGCTATTTGCGGCAAAGGTGTCGTTAAGTCGACGATGCTCGCAAAGGCGGCGACTTCGTCGCTACTATCCCTAGAATCGTTAGCGTCCACAGCCTCAGCGTTGTTCGCCTTCTGCCGTTTTCCGCTGCGCGTGTCCCTCTTTGGCAGAGCTTTCTTCTACTATTGCTTCTTATGTTTACGGAGCTCGTTGCAGTTAGTATAGATGTGTCTAACAAAGGTAAGGTTATGCTTTCGACACTATGTGCATTCTAAAGGACCCAAGGAATTTTCTAGGGGCCGTTAAGCGGGCGGCGGATTAGCAGACGGCATATGCCGCAGTCAAGTCGACTAAGTTAAGCGAGTGTTTCTCGGCGATGTCGAGAATCTTTAGCTTAATAGTGGCGAAAGCAGGTTGCGAGTGGCTAGGTTGTTAATTACCGTGTCTATTGTGTCCCGCAAGGTAGCTAGAAAGAAGAAGCCTTTAGCTTTATCTAACTTAAAGACGAGCTTTATAGCAACAGCTATAGGTTATATAGACGACAGGTAACGCTTTGCTACGCGTGTCTACCTCTAGTAGAACTTATCTAGGTGTAGCTTAAGGTTATCGCTATTGCAGTACCTTAAGTTAGTAAGTAACTAGAATAGTAGAATAGAGGTATTACTTATATTCTAATTAAAGTAATTTACTAGGTATTCTTATGCCTATAGTAATATATTATAGAATACTACTAATATATTATTATCTTATTATTACTCGCCTTCTATACTATAATAGCGACTTTATTAGTAGCTAGTAGTATTAGTTTCGCTCTCTTCTTTAAGATAATAGGCTAGAGGCTTACGTATTAGAAGATAATTAACTAAGCGTTAGTCTATTACTAGAGTCTTACTAGAGAGATAATAGTCTTATTCTCTAAGAGATTAAGTATAAGAGCTAGCTTTATAGTCTTTACTACTATAAGCGTTCTAGAATATCTAGCTAGATAAGTTAGCTATAAGTAGTACTATCTCTATAAGCTATAAGAATAGAGATGCTAGTAGAGTAAGTTAGGTTAAATTTAGCTATCTAAAGGTAAGAAGTAGAAGAATACTCTATAAGCTCTTTATATATAAAGAGCTAAGTGGTAAGATACTAGATAAAATTATATAACTTAGATAAGATTATATAACTTTAGTAAATACTAAGCTAGACTATTATATTACTCTCTTTTATAGAGAGAGCTTATTCTTAAGCTCTAAAATATATCTCTAAAACTATTCTAGCTACTAATCTTATTACTAAATTACTTTTAGCTTTACTTAGTAGCGTCTTTATATTACTCTTATATCTTCTATCTATATAGATTTTAAATTCTCTACTATTTTCTATAAAGTCTTCTCTTTTTTATATACTTTAATTTAAGTATCTAATTATAATAGTAGCTTTAGCTTATTTAAATATACTATATAAAAGTCTCTTATCTTATAGAAAGTATTAATAAAGTCTATAATATTATACTAGGTAGAGCTAGAATTATAAGTAACCTATATAGCTTAGTATTAAAAATAATCTTAATAAAGATAGCTATCTAGTATTTTATATACTAGCTACTCTAGATTACTAATAACTTTAATAGATAGCTACTTAGACTCTACTTAATCTAGTAATAGTTCTAAGACTTTTTATAGCTAATTAGTATAAAAGATATTATATAACGTACTTTATAAGTAAACTCTCTATATAAGTAAACTTTCTAAAAATACTAAGCCTCTGCTAAAAAGCCGCTATCTTATTTAGATTTCTCTAACTCTAAGCTACTTAAAATAAATCTAGATAAGCTATCTAACTTATCTATATTATCTTTAACTATCTAGTATATTTACGCGTTATACTCTAGCTTACTATAGCGTCTATAGCATTGCTAAGCTAGCTAGTTATTACGTACTACTACCTCTTTACGCTACTTCTTACTCTTATTCTAATTTGTAGTCTTTCTTTAAGTAACTAGCTATAAGCTAGCTTTAATTATAAGAGTATTCTCTTTTTAAATTTACTTTTTTTTACGCGAATTACGCTTTTTTTTCTATACGTTAGCTACTTAAAGCTAGGCGACTTTAGACTCTATAAGTACTAGCTAATACGCTATTAGCTTATTACCTTTCTTAAGCTAATTAAGTAACTTAATAATATAAGTTAGTAATAAATTAAGGTGCTATATAATCTTTAATTAAATTAGAGTTAATTAGAACCTTACTTTAATAAGATTACTAGGTGTTTTATACTTCTAGATAGTAGTATTAGTAGTAGAGAGTATTAGCGTACGTAATTAAACTTTAAGCTTTAATACTACTAAATCTAGATTAAATAGAACTAAGCTAGCGTCTCTAAATTCTATTCTAATATTATTATCTATAATTAACGCGTAAAAAGCTGCGTAAAATACGAGTAGAAACTTAGTTTTTATAATATAGTTAATATAGCTACGTATTAGAATTTTAACTTAGTAGCTATATACTACCTTTAATAGTAAGAAGTAGCTAACGTTAAGTAGCTATAGAAGGTATAATAAATATACTAGTATATAGAGAGCTATAATTTTATTCTTCTTATAGTACTATTAGAATTTAATAGAGCTATAGCTTTTATAGCTATCTAAAATTAGTAGGTAATATACGCCTATAACGTAACTCTTAGTATACGCGTTAAAGTACTTTAACTACGTAATACTAACTTTATTTATTATCTAGCCGCTTTTAGAGATAGCTATAACCTAGTTGCGTAGTAGCTAGCTACCTTTATACTACGCTAAGAGGTAGTTCTTACTTATAATAATAAGAAATAGTAGAACCTATATATCGCCTACTACTCTTACTATTATAATTACTAAAATCTACTTATAATTACCTAGTTAAAGGCTCTTTAGTCGCGATTATCTCTTAGAGCTAGTAACTACTACCTAAGGTAATATTATTTCTATTATAAAGCTAGATTTATTAAAGTTATACGTATCTTTGTTAGTAATACTATATTTTACCTTTATATTACCTACTAGGTTAAACTACGCCTAAATAATTGTAGAATCTTCTTACTTTACTCTCTAATAGTTATACTTACGATTAAGCCGCGTTTTAAGCTTAGAATAGCGCTTAATAAAGTTGTTTAGCTAGTTCTTACCTATAACCTTTTCTCTCTACTTAGTAAGTAGCTAATTAGCTATATCTTAAATAGTAGCAAGCTAGAGAGTAAATTCTTACGCGTCTAGATTAAGTATATAGTTAATTATTACCTACTCTTTATTTATAGTAAGCTTTATTAAATTAGGTATCTTTTTACGCCTTTTAGTTACTTTATTATATTAGTTCTTTAGCGTTAATTAATAGACTCTATATATAGCTACGACGTGTTATTCGCTCTAGATTTAGCTAGTCTAGAGAGTAGAAAGAGTAAGCTATATTCTAGCTTTATAAGAGAATAATTCTACGTAGATAGCTAGACTTATAGTAGTTAAGATAATTTTTAGTAGAGACTTAGTAAAAGTAGTTAGCTTACTTATATAGTTAGTTTACTTATAAAGTACGTTACTTATATCTTACTACGTAATAAGAAATCTATATACTACTATTTCTTAGAGTATATAGAATTATATAGAAAGTCTAGTATATATTTTTTTCTATTTATATATATATATAGACTATAATAGTTTTCTTAGTATTCTTATCTATCTCTTCTATATACTAGTTATAATTAGCTTAAAGCTTATTTTATAACTTATCTCTCTATTACTTAAAGGTAATAACCTTACTATTAGATAGTAATAGAAAGTCTAGAAACTTAATAGAAAATCTTATCTAGCTTTCTAAGCATTATTTAGTTACTAGTAGTATAGTAGGCGTATACGTAGTTAGATAAAAACCTAGAATTAAGTTATCTAGTAGTAACGCGCTAGTTTTACGTATACGTAGTATTTAATTTATAAAGTACGTTATACGTTAAGTTAATAGAGTAGATAGTATTTAGCTTCTAGAGTAGAATTATAGTTATACTTATAGCTATTAAATCTTTACTAAAGTAGTAGCTTTTTTTTACTATAAATTCTAATACTCTCTATATATAGTATCTTCTTTAGTAAGTACGTTAGTAGTAATCTAGTAATATATATAGGTTTATTATTTAAGTATCTAGTATATAAGTAATTAGCTAACTAATTTATTAATAATTTTACTTAGCTTTTCTAAGAAAAGCTCTTAGAGCTTTTTTCTAAAGATAGAGAGTATATAAGAGCTATCTACTACTAATAACCTAGGTATTACTAAGCTCTAGCGTAGCTACGCTAGCTTCTATTTAAAGTTATTATTCTAATTTTTATTAGTTATTATACTATATTATTAAATAGGTAATTTATAATAATAATATTAGTTTAAGTAACTAGCTAGCAGGTTCTCTATCTAGAATTTAAGAATTATTAGAGTAAAGAGATACTATATAACTAGAGTTTTACTACTAGAGTTACTTTATAAGAGTTTACCTATAGTATTTAAGTAGTTTAATTTAGGTATAGCTTTTTATTTAAGAAGTAAGAGTATATACTACTAGCGTAGTAGCTAATTATTAGCTCTACTAGTAGAGTAGAGAATTATTAATTTTTAAAATAAGAGAGAGGTTTTTATATATAGAAGTTTTATAGAAGTTCTTCTATACGTAGAGCTCTTATAGCTTTCTTTAGCTTACTACTAGAGGTATCTTTTCTACTACTAACTAGATTTACTAGTAGTCTTATATATCGCTAGAAGTAAGTAATTAATTAGTACGTTAATAGATTCTTAAGGTAAGTAACGTAGAGCTCTTATAGCTCTAATTCTTAGTATAGCTATTAGTAAACGCTTCTTATAAGGCTACTTAATTTAGCCTAATATTATACTACTATCTCTAGCTAAAGAGGTATTAACCTTTAGATAATATAAGAGCTAGGTTTATAGTCTCTACTACTATAAGCGTCTCTAGAATATCTAGCTAGATAAGTTAGCTATAGGTAGTACTATCTCTATAAGCTATAAGAATAAGAGGTACTAGTAGAGTAGGTTAGGTTAAATTTAGCTATCTAAAGGTAAGAAGTAGAAGAATACTTTAAGAGCTCTCTATATATATAGAGTACCTATACTAAGACGCTAGGTAGAGTTATATAACTTAGATAAAGCTAAGTTAAGCTATAGCGCTAAGTTAAACTATTATATACTTTATAAGTAGTAATAGCTTATACTAGTTATTCTACTAGTAGTTTATATATATATATAAGAATATTTCTAGCTTCTAGTTTTACTACTTTATCTAGCTATCTATTTAAGAATAAAAAGTAGTACCTATATAGTACTCTATCTTTAAATAGTAATAGATATTACTCTAGAACTTACTTATAAAGACTAAGTCTTAATCTATAATTAAGAAGTTTAGTAGCTCTATTCTTATAAAGTACTAGGTAAATTAAAGGTCTGCTAATTATTTAGTAGTAATCTTCTTAGTTATAGAAAGGTATTAGATATACTTTATAAAATAGTTAATAAGAACTAGAACTAAGTTATAGAAGTTCTCTTAGAAATCTTTTAACTCTAGATAGTTTATAATAAGGTTAAGTAAGAAATTACGCTATAGCTTTATTAGTAGAAGAATTAATTCTAGTATACTCTAGAGCTTATAATAGCGTACCTTATTTATCTAGTAAAAGATATAGTAAGAGACGTACTTCTTTATATTACTATATAGACTCTTCTAGTAGTATTTATACTATAGAAGATTAACTATTTTATTAACTCTATAGTACCTACTAAGAGAGTTATTATAGTTATTTAATAGTAAGGTCTACTAAAAAGCTTTATTATTAGAAATCTATACTTTTCTAGCTCTTTAAAAAATACTCTAAGAATTAAGCCTCTAGTAAAAGTTATTTTTAGGCGCATTCTTTTAAGCTCTCTTTATTATAAGAAGTACTTTTATATAATAGGCTATATTATGTTTCTACGCTTCTTTAAGATACTTAAGAAAGAGTTCTAGATTATTATAATTAAACATATAAGTATCTTATAGAGCTACTACTATAAGTTTTTATAATATATAGGTTAAGTAAGTAATATAGTTCTAAAAAAAGATACTTATAATATTAAAGCCTTCTAGTTATACTCTAGACTTAACGTTTTTAATAGATTCTTCTATAGATAGAGAGAAGTAAGTTAAGTAATATAGTATACTACTTATAACCTAGAGAGTAGTTCTAGAAAGACCTAATATAGCTTTATTTACGCTATTTATAGAAAGTTAATAGGTCTTTAGTAGATTCTTATTATATAGTACTAGATTATACGCTATTTAACTACTAGCGTATAGAGCTATAAACTTCTAGAGAGTCTATACCTAGAGTTTATTCTAGAGCATAGAGAGTATAATATTATAAAGTAATTTTACCTTTTCTATCTAAAAGCTATTATTATAATTAGGTCTTTATAATAGTACGTCTACTAGATTTAATATACCTAGTTTATACTTAATTTTAAAATTAAATTAAGCTAGCTTCTCTACCTAGTAAGCTTATATAGACGTAAGCTTCTTTATTATTATAAAGTACTTTAGGTTATTATAGTTAGTAAGTATCTAAATTATATCTAGAGAGTACTTAAGATAATATTACTACTTCTTAAAGTTTTTTACTATAGCGTATAGCTTCTTATTATAAGTATACTAGTAAATTTATAAACTAATAAACTTATAGCTCTAGAAAGTAATAGACTTCTAGTATTATTTTATAGTCTTTCTAGAGCTTTATAGTTATAATAGAATTATAGCTATTATAAACTTAAAGACGTTAGTTAGAACTATTACTAGCTTTATAGAGTTAAAGTACTAAAGAATAAAAGCCTTTATAAAAAGCTCTTATAGATAAAGAAAAGTATTATATACTCTATTAGGCTAGCTTTATTTTTTATACTACCTAGTTATATCTTTTCTATTCTTCTTAGACTTTAACTTCTAAGTAGTCTTATTAGCACCTAGCTAGTTCTATAGTAAGAACTAGATAAAGACTATATACTCTAGAAGTAAACGTACTATTTCTAAGTAGCTATAAATAAACTATTAGTAAAAGTTTATAAAGCTAAGAAAGACTTAAATATTATAGTAGCTCTTAGATTCTAGCTATTTCTTAATTATCTAAACCTAAATTAGGTCTATAATAATGCTTATAGATATTATAATAAAGCTAAGAAATTCTACTAACTTTATAAAAAAACTATACTTTAACGCTTTAGCGTATTAACTCTAATTATATAGTTTTTTAAGAACTTTATATATATAGTATTTATAATTCGTCTTATTCTCTAAATATATAAGAATATTATCTAAATAAATAAAATAGGTTTAATCTAATAGACTTTCTAGATCTCTATAGATATAGAACTAGAAGGTAGCTAGTATATTAGCTAAGCTAAAGAGTATAATAAGGTATTTAAAGTATCTATAATAAGTTTCTAATATAGTCTTCTACTTATCTCTCTTCTTAATATAAAGTCTATAATAGGCATTATATAAGTTTAATTTTATAAAGACTTTAGCTCTTAAGTATAATAGTCTAGTTTAGAGATTTACTTTAGTTATATAATCTTAGGTTACGTAACTTTATTACGTAATCTAGCCTAGCGTTTTAGCGCTTAGTACCTCTATATATAGAGTCTTTTAAAGCCTTTTCTCTACTTCTTATCTTTAGATAGCTAAATTTAACCTAACCTACTCTACTAGCATCTCTATTCTTATAGCTTATAGAGATAGTACTACCTATAGCTAACTTACCTAGCTAGATATTTCGAAACGCTTATAGTAGTAGAGACTATAAAGCTAGCTATTATATTATCTAAAGTTTATTACTTTTTTAGCTAGAGATAATAGTATAATATTAGACTAAACTAAGTAGCTATTATAGTACTAACCTACTTACTTAGTTATATAACCTTAGTTACCTTAGCGTCTTAGTATAGTAGATATCTACTCTACGTCTTCGTACCTTTATAGCTTAATATTATATAACTTATTATATATCTTAAATTCTTATCTTTTATTCGCGCTATAATAGTTTATATAATTCTACTATTAGCTCTACTACGTACTATATAGCCTAGCTAAATTATAACTAAAGAAACCTACTCTATAATTCTAAAAACTAAAATACTATAAGTAATATCTAGAAGAAGAACTAGGTAGAAACTCTAGCTATAAACCTCTTTAACTTTCTAATACTTAAGGTAATTACGCGAACTAGAGGCCTATAGCAAGACTCTACGTAGCTACTAGTTATAATTAGTAAAGCTAATACTAAATAGAAAGCCTTAGTAATAAAGAATACTCTTAATAATATCTTTAGAAACTTTAAGAATAGCTTTAATTACTAATTCTAGACTTTTTAAGCTAACTATAATACTATTACTACTAAATATTCTACTCTCTAAGTATAGCTACGTATAGTAGAGTAGCGCGTGTATATTATAAAAGCTATAGCTACTATCTTTTAAGTCTCTCTATCTACTAATTTCTATAACCTCTATTAATAGAATTATAATAACCTACTAAAATTTAATAGTAAGAGTAACTTAAGTACTAGATAATAGAAATATAAGAATTAGAAGATAGAAGTCTATTTACTCTTAGCTATAGATAGCGCCTTCTTTAATATAGATCTATTCTATCTTCTATACATTATAAACCTTCTTACTAGTAATACTATAGAGTGCTATTACTATAACTATAATATAATTCTAGATAATCTAGATAACTAGAACGTATAGCTCTATACTATAGTCTTAAACCTATTTATA
This sequence comes from Trematosphaeria pertusa, assembly GCF_010094035.1. Taxonomy (NCBI): domain Eukaryota; kingdom Fungi; phylum Ascomycota; class Dothideomycetes; order Pleosporales; family Trematosphaeriaceae; genus Trematosphaeria; species Trematosphaeria pertusa. Next base: position 1,201,527 of record NW_022987224.1, on the reverse strand, counting down.
AATATAGACTAAGTCTATATTAGTACTAATAAGACGCTAGAGGCTAATACTAAATTTAATAACCTAGTTATAGGTATACGCCTCTTTTCTAACTTCTTATTTAACTTTAAGAAATAGTCTACTTACGCTAAGAAAATAGCTATAGAAAAGGTTACTACTCTTTACTATAAAGTGTTTATAAAGCTTAGTAGTATAGTTACTAACTAGATTAAGCTCTCTAGACCTACTAACTTTAATAAATAGGTTAAGTTACTAAATACTATATAGAAACGCCTTAAGAAAAAGAAGTATATTAGTAGTATCTATAAGAGATACTTAAAGTAGACGTATATAAATATAAGTATACTACTTCTAGTAACTATATAGACTTAGCCTATCTTAGACCTAGATACTATATAGTTAGACGCTATACGCTTATTATAAAAAGAATATATATAAAGAGACCTTTATTTCTATTATAGAAAACTAGAATATAATAAGACTAATTATAAGAAAAAGCGTAAGAATAATATAAAGTAGAGTAGCTAGCTCTAGTTATTCTCTTAATTATATATATAATAGCTATAGAACTTATAACTATTTAATAACTATAAATACCTCTATAGTAGATATAATACTAGGTCTAGCTAGAGTAGCTATAATAGCTAAGATAGCTATAGCTAAGGCTAAAATACTAATCTATTCTTTAACTATTCTATAAGTAATAAGAGTAGAGGCTATATTAAAGATAAGGTCTTTCTAACTCTTACTAGCTTATTCTCTAGTACTATAAGTACGCCTACTAAATTAATTTCTTTGTTTATAAGTACTTCTTACTATAGTAGTATAAAAAATAACTAGCCTCTAACTATAGTTATAGCTAGAAGTCTAAGAAGAGTATATATAAATAATAACCTTACTAGATATAGATAGTTCTTAGTAAGAAGAGTTCTCTCTAGCTTAGATCTATAGATAGTAAATTACTACTTATTTATATATTACTCTATCTTATATATTTACCTATTACTATATAAAGTTTTATTAATAGTAGCTATTTAGTATAATAGTTTAGTTTAGAGATTTACCTTAAGTTATATAACTTTAGGTTACGTAACCTTATTATATAACCTAGTCTAGCGTCTTAGCGCTTAGCACCTCTATATATAGAGCTTCTTAGAGCCTTTTCTCTACTTCTTATCTTTAGATAGCTAAATTTAACCTAACCTACTCTACTAGCGTCTTTATTCTTATAGCTTATAGAGATAGTACTACCTATAGCTAACTTACCTAGCTAGGTATTTAGAAACGCTTATAGTAGTAGAGACTATAAAGCTAGCTCTTATATTATTTAAAAGTTAATACCTCTTTAGCTAGAGATAGTAGTATAATATTAGGCTAAACTAAGTAGCCTTATAAAAAGCGTTTACTAATAGCTATACTAAGAATTAGAGCTATAAAAGTCTAGTTACTTACTCTAAGACTCTATTAATATACTAATTAATTACTTACCTCTAGCGCTATATAAGATTACTAGCGAATCTAGTTAGTAGTAGAAAAGATACTACTAGTAGTAAGCTAAAGAGAGCTATAAGAGCTCTATATATAGAAGAACTTCTATAGAACTTCTACGTATAGAAACTCTCTCTATTTTAAAAATTAATAATTCTCTACTCTACTAGTAGAGCTAATAATTAGCTACTTTACTAGTAGTATATATCTCTACTTCTTAAATAAGAAGCTATACCTAAGTTAAACTACTTAAATACTATAGGTAAACTCTCGCGAAGTAACTCTAGAAATAAGACTCTAGTTTTATAGTACTTTTTTACCTCTATAATTCTTAAATTCTATGTAGAGAACCTACTAGCTAGTTACTTAAAATAATATTATTATTATAAATTACCTATTTAATAATATAATATAATAACTAATAAGAATTAGAATAATAACTTTAAATAGAAGCTAGTATAGCTACGCTAAAGCTTAGTAATATCTAGGTTATTAGTAGTAGATAGCTCTTATATACTTTCTATTTCTAGAAAGAAGCTTTAAGACCTTTTTCTAGAAAAGCTAGGTAAAATTATTAATAAATTAGTTAGCTAATTACTTATATACTAGATACTTAAATAATAAACCTATATATATTACTAGATTACTACTAACGTACTTACTAAAGAAGATACTATATATAGAGAGTATTAGAATTTATAGTAGAAAAAAGCTACTACTTTAGTAAAGATTTAATAGCTATAAGCGTAACTATAATTCTACTCTAGAAGCTAAATACTACTTACTCTATTAACTTAACGTATAATATACTTTATAAATTAAATACTATATATACGTAAGTCTAGTACGTTACTACTAGAAGACTCTATTCTAGATTCTTATCTAACTATGTATACGTCTACTATACTACTAGTAACTAAGTAATATTTAGAAGGCTAAATAAGACTTTCTACTAAGTTTCTAGACTCTTTATTACTATTAAATAGTAAGGTTATTATCTTTAAGTAATAGAGAGATAGCTTATAAAATAAGCTTTAAGCTAATTATAACTAGTACCTAGAAGAAATAGCTAAGAATACTAAGAAAACTATTATAGTATATATATATATATAAATAAAAGAAAATATATACTAGACTCTCTCTATAATTCTATATACTCTAAGAAATAGTAGTATATAGATCTTCTATAAATATATACTAGATTAGCTAGAGAAAAGCTATATAAACCTATATAAGAGGCTAAATACTTACTATAATTTCTAGAAGGTATATTACTAAAATACTACTAACTTCGCGTACTTTTAGATTAATTTCTTTTATCTAGTATAGAAGTACTAGCTTCTAATAGACTAATAGGTAGAGAAGCTTTATAAGAAGCTTCTAGTAAGCTTACGTATATAGATAGGTATCTACTAATATTAGTATACCTATAATTATAATTAATATATAGATTTTACTTAAGACCTTACTAGAAAGCTTCTCTAAGAAGAAGCTTACGTATCTAGAAAGATTAAAAAGCGTAATACGCTTATATTAATACTATATTACGCGTCTATTACTCTTCTAGATATTCTACTAATCTTAGATAAAGCTCTAGTAATTAGAAAGCTAGTTACCTACTTTTAATACTAGTAACCTAGCTATATAAGCTATAATTATCTAAGTACTTCTACTATATAGAAAGCTATTAAGAACGTTAATCTAGAGAAGAAGTCTATAGAGCCTATAGAGCTATAAGTATCTAAGAATAATATATTAGAATATAAATTTAATAATTATAAGGGCTAGGTCTACAGTCTCTACTACTATAAGCGCCTCTAGAACACCTAGCTAGGTAAGTTAGCTATAGGCAGCATAGTCTCTACAAGCTATAAGAATAAGAGATACTAGCAGAGTAGGTTAGGTTAAATTTAGCTATCTAAAGGTAAGAAGTAGAAGAATACTTTAAGAGACTTTATATATAGAGGTGCTAAGCGCTAAGGCGCTAGGCTAGGTTACGTGATAAGATTACGTAACCTAATATTATGTAACTTAAGGTAAATTCCTAAACTAGACTGTTATATTACCCTCTCTTATAGAGAGAGCTCGTTTCTAAGCTCTAAAATACGCCTTCTAGGTCTCTCTTCTTCTAAAACTCTTACGTTATACTCTTAACCGTCTCTTTTAGCTCTCTTCTTAAACGATGCTATAAGCTTAGCAGGGTTCTAAATCGCTTAGCGGCGCCTTCGCGTTACTCTAGCGTCTTCTACTCTTATAGGTTTCGAATTCTCTGCTATCTCCTCTAAGGTCTCGTCTTTTTCGTACGCCTTAATCTAAGCATCTAATTGTAATAGCGGCTCTAGCTTATTTAGGTATACTACGTAAAAGTCTCTTACCTTATAGAGAGCGTTAATAAAGCCTATAGTATTATACTAGGTAGAGTTAGAATTATAAGTAACCTATACAGCGCGGTATTAAAGGCGATTTTAATAAAGATAGCTATTTAGAATTTTATGTATAGGCTATTCTAGATTACTATTAACTTTAATAGGTAGCTACTTAGGCTCTACCTACTCTAGCAATAGCTCTAAGGCTTTTCTTAACTAATTAGCGTAGAAGACGTTATGTATACGTATATACGTAGATAGCTAGAGCTAGAAGAAGTAACTCTTTATAGTAATAATTAGGTAAGAGCTATATATCTATTAATCTAGCTTTATACTAGGCTAATTTATTAAAAAGCTACAAGGTTTAATATAGACGAGATCGCCTATAGCAAAATTAGATTCTTAGCGTTTTTTATTTACTTAGAGCGTCTACCTAGCTTACGCTTTTATAATATTACCTTATATAATTTTAGTAGCTTTTTTTACGGTGTTGTATTACTTCTTAGTAAAATTCTAAGCTTTCTAGCGTAAGAGACGCTTACGTAGAGTAGAGGCTTTTACTATACACTTCTTCTAATTCTAGTAGTATACTAGTTAATATCTAAACTTAATTTTATACGCTATTAGTTCTATAGTTTTATATAGTAACGTAGCTTATATCTAATTTATATAGAGTAGAAGGTCTAACTAATTATTCTAGTAGTAGTTAATAAATAGACGTAGACGCTAATTAAGATATTAATTAATAATCTTTATATTTTTATTAGTTTGTGGGTAGTATGTAGTAGAGAGCTTTTACTTAATTTCTATAAGCTAATAGAGCTTATCTATAAAGGTAGAGGTAAACTATAGGCCGCAATTTAACACGATAGACCTAGAAGAACTATATATACGCTAGATATATTAGTAATATAGCTCTACTATACGTTAAGCTATAATTTTCTTATAGTAGAGTAGAGAGAAGCTTTGCTTACTTAGCTAATTTATAATAATGTATACGTAGTTAAATTCTTTCTTATTAGAGAGAAAGCTCTTAAAATCTATAGAGACGTTCTACTATACTCTCTTAGAGATAGGTAGAGGCTTTAGAAGACCTAGCGTCTTATTCTGCAGAGCATAGCTCTAGCGGTAAGCCTTGCATGCTGCTACGTACGTGTTAATATCTTCTCGCATGCCTAGCTAGTAATATTAATCTTATAGCAACTAGATAGTTTTCTAGCGCCCTAGATAGGTAGTTACCTAAGTAGTATATATAGCGCGTATTAAATACGTTTATAGATAGTTAATAGTAGAAACTATTAATTAATTCTAATAGGTTAATAAGCTATCTTCTATTTTCTAG
>NW_022987224.1:1167293-1196304 GCF_010094035.1 Trematosphaeria pertusa | reverse complement strand
CTAGCTAATCTCTAGGTAGCTAGAACTAATAACTTACCTAATAATTACTTAATAGCTAAGAGGCTAATTTACTTCTTACTTAGAAAAGCTCTCGTATAGGCGGCGCGATTCTTCTTCTTTTAGGTCTTAAGCTCTTCTTACTTTTATAATAACGCGTTCGCTGCTATATTAGCTAAACCTAGTTAATAGGTAAGCTTAAGGTTATAGTTAGTAATATTATTCGCCTAGTAGACCTACCTAGTAATAAGTTTTTACTTAGTAGTAAAATACTCTAAAGCTTAGTAGTTAGTTAATACTATAAAAGGCTCTAGATCTTATAAGCTAATTAGCTAGCTTCTCTACTTCTATATACTAAGAATAACTACTAGTATTTCTTTGTTATAAATACTATAGTTTATCTAGATAGTATTTATTATCTTGCTAAAGAAAGCTACTAGTCTCTAGATACTATCTTCTTAAAGTTATAAAAGAACTCTAGCAACTATACTATCTAATACGTCTGTTTCTACTCTTGTATAGTAATAGAGAGAGTAATAAGCTAGCACAGTGTTAGATAGTATAAGATTCTTAACCTGCTAAAATACCGCGAGCTTAATTTCTTTAAAGGTATACTATGCTTCCTGTTTTAGTAGCTTAGTAAGAGGGCGGACGACCTAGCTATAATTTCTTAAAAAGGCTTAGTAGAAATTGTAGAAACCTAGAAATAATTAAAGGCTCTTAAGAGTTATAGGTACAGGCTAATTCTAGATAGTAGTAATCTTCTTAGAGTTCTTCTAGATTCTATTAGTACTTACGATTAATTCTAGAAACTTAGTGCTTTTAATAGTAAATTTAGATTTCTTAATATCTACTTACAACCTAGCTTTATATAATTAATTAAGTACCTAGATAATATAGGCTTTATACTTAAGCGAATTCTCTAAATAAATAAGAATATTATTAATATATACTATATAGAAATCGTCTAGCAAGCTATATAACACCTTATTAATATATTACTAAAAGGTAGCAGAGCTATTATAGAGGCTAAAGAGTAGAACTTAATACTTATAGTTACTATACTATATGTAAAAAGACGTTAGGTTCTCTACTAACTTATTAAGCTAGATCTAGTAGAAAGCTTACCTTATATCTAACTTAGTAAAGACCTTAGCGCGTAATAGGCGTGTAAGCGTTTTCTAGATAAGAGAGATAGAATAGGTATCTTTTTTTATAATAGCGTTAAGCTTTTAATAGTTAACATAGAACCTCTATTCTCTATCTAGCTTTTTAGTAAATAGAACTAGTAACGCGTATAACGTATTGCTATAGACAATAAAGCTATAATAAAGGTAGTTCTCTAGGTAATCTCGTACTAACTATAGGTGCTCTAGTAATATACTATAAAGAGAACTATTTATTAAGGTATTTTCTACTATAAGCTTAATATTATAATCTATACTCTCTCTATATAGTAGTAGAGTATTAGAATTCTTTTTTAAGAAATAGGCTATAGTTACGCTAGTATATTCTAGAGATAGAAGCTTTTTAGTAACTAGTTAGCGAAGTTTCTTTTCTAGATTAGTAACTAGAGTTTCCTTTCTATTAGTAATAAGCTAATTAACCTTATAGACACTAAGGTGCCTAATTATAGTATTTTTTTAACGCCTATTAATTATAAAGACTACTACGCTAATTATATTAATGTTAAGCCTAGCCTTTAAGCATATTTTCTGCAAAACAGGTAGCTTTTTTAGCTTGCGGGGTAACCTAGTAGGTAGGTTAAGATTCTTAAGCTACCTGTCTATCTTGCGTAGGTTTTCTTAAAGCTTCTAGCGTTATAATTCTCTCTTTTCTTATTGTATTACTCTTAGCTTTTCTACTACTAATATTAGAGCGTTACGGCGATTAGCATCGGCTTAGTAAGCTGCTTAAGCTTTAGTAGTAGATTAAGGGGATTATATAGAGACAAACGCGTCGCGTTTATAATTAATTAATTAATTAGTGTCTAGCTATATTAGTGCGCGTTGCTTATAGTTAACCTAAACGTTAACTTCTTTAAGTAACTTGCAACTAATTATTATATTATAGCGGCTAGTATTATAACATATAAAGTAAGTACGAATTTAGTAGCTTTCTAGCACTAGATTAGCTTTAAAATACTTATCTACTTAGCTATTAGGTTACCTATTATATCTAGTAAGAGGGATTAGTTCTATACGCAATAGCTTAACGTAGAGGTTTTTTCTAAGAGTTTAAAGGTACTTTAAGTATACTAAGATGTAGCTACCCGCTCTTATATTAATTAAGCCTCTAAGCTTAATTATAAGGCTGTTTGTAGAGATTTAGTAGAGTAGAGTAAACATAGAACTACTAAATAGCTTTTCGCGCAGGTTAATTACTCTAGTAGATAGCTCTAGAAAGAAGACTTCTTCTAGAGCTAGGCTTTTTCTAAATTGTTAGATTTATATTCTAACGTGTTATTCTTAGATACTTATAGCTCTGTAGGCTCTATAGGCTTCTTTTCTAGATTAATGTTCTTAATAGCTTTCTACGTAGTAGAAGCTCTAGAGTAATTATAGCTTAGGTAGCTAGGTTAATAGTATTAAAAATAGGTAACTAGCTTCTAGATTACTAGAGCTTTATTAGATGCTAGAAAACCTAAAAGAGCTAGAGGCGCGCGTTGTAGTATTAACGCGATTACGTTATGCTTTTTAGCCTTTCTAGCAGTAATACGTGCTTCTCTAGAGGTAAGCTCTTAAGTAAGGTCTTAAGTAAGGTCTATATAGTAATTATAGTTATTAACGTATTAATATTAGTATATACCTAACTATGTGCGTATATTCTCTAGTAGCTTCTTATAAAACTTCTCTACCTATTAATCTACTAGAAGCTAGCGCTTCTATATAAGATAGAAGAAATTATTCTAGAAGTAGACAAAGTTAGTAGCGCTTTAGTAATAAAGCTTTTAGAAATTATAGTAAGCGTTTAGCCTTTTATATAAGTCTCTATAGCTTCTCTCTAGCTAATTAAGAATATAATTATAGAAAACTACTACGCTACTATTCTTAATAGTATGTAGTATTACTAATAGGGTCTAGTATGTGTCTTCTTTAGTTTACGTGTAGATATAGGTAATAATAGTTTTCTTAGTATTCTTTAGCGTATCTCTAGTATACTAATTCTAGTTTACTTAAAGTTTATTATATAAGCTATCTCTCTACTACTTAAAGGTAACACTCTTACTATCTAATAATAAGAGTAGATCTAGAAACTTAGTAAAGCGCGTTAGTTAGCTCTCTAGCGCTTATAACGCTAGAGGTGTAGCTAGCTAGTATATAGAGAAGTAAGAACCTAAGATTAAATTCTCTAGTAGTAACGCGCTTAAATCGCGTATAATTAGTATTATAGAGAAATACGTTACGCGTTAAACTAGCGTAGTAGGTAGTATCTAGTCTCTAGAGTAGGTTAATCGCGCTCGTAGTTACTAGATTTTAGCGTTTTTTTTAGCTAGAGTAGTAGCCTATATCTAATATCTTGCGTATATATTATCTCTCTTAGCAAGAGTATTAGTAGGAATCTAGTAATATATATAGATTTATTGTTTATATACCTATTATATATATAATTAGCTAACTATTTTATTAATAATTTTAGCTAGCGTTTCTAGAAAAAGCTCTTAAAGCTTTTTAGTAGAGGTAGAGAGTATATATAAACCTAAGGCTAATAATAGCTCTAGTATTACTAAGCTCTAGCAGAGCCTTATAAGCTTCTAGTCGAAGTTATTATTCTAATTCTTGTTAGTTATCGCGTTATATTACTAAATAGAGTTTTTATAATAGAAATATTAATTAGTATATTCTGCTAGCAGGTTCGCTACTCTAGATTTAAGAACTATTAGAGTAAAGAGGTATTATAGAACTAAGGTTCTGCCTCTAGATTAGCTTCGCGAGAGTTCTTCTATAGTGTTTAGATTTGTTTAGCTTTTTAATTAAGAAAGAAGTAGAGAGGGGAGATATTTAGCTACTAGTAGAGCAGCGGGTTGTTAGTTCTACTAGCAGGGTAGAGAGATAGTTAGCTCTGCTAGCAGAGCAGAGAATTATTAATTTTTCGTAATTTGTAAAAAGAGAGAGGGGAGAGTTTCCGCACGTAGAAGTTCTATAGAAGTCCTTTCGTATATAGAGCTCTTAATAGCTCTCTTTAGCTTACTACTAGAGGTGTCTTTCTACTACTAACTAGATTCGCTAGTAGGTCTTATATAGCGCTAAGAGGTAAGTAATTAATTAGTAGCGTTAATAGATTCTTAGAGTAAGCAACTAGGCTCTTGTAGCTCTAATTCTTAGTATTAGCTATTAGTAAACACTTCTTAATAAGGCTACTTAGTTTAGCTAGATATTATGCCGCCGTCTTTAGCTAAAGAAGTAATAACCTTTAGATAATATAAGGGCTAGGTTTATAGTCTCTACTGCTATAAGCGCCTCTAGAACACCTAGCTAGGTAAGTTAGCTGCAGGCAGCACGGTCTCTACGAGCTGTAAGAATAAGAGGTGCTAGTAGAGTAGGTTAGGTTAAATTTAGCTATCTAAAGGTAAGAAGTAGAAGAATACTCTAAGAGGCTCTATATATAGAGGTGCCGAGCGCTAAGACGCTAGGCTAGGTTACGTAATAAGATTACGTAACCTAAGGTTATATAACTTAAGGTAAATTTCTAAACTAGACTATTATAATAATTTAGAAAAAGCCTAGCTCTAGAAGAAGTCTTCTCTCTAGAGCTATCTACTAGAGTAATAAATCTACGTAAAAAGCTATTTAGTAGTTCTATATTTACTCTACTCTATTAAATATCTATAAATAGTCTTACTCTTAAGCTTAGAGAATTAATTAATACTAGAGTAGATAGTTATATTCTAGTATACCTAAAGTACCTTTAAACTCTTAGAAAAAACCTCTACGTTAAGCTATTACGTATAGAATCTATTTCTTTTACTAGTTATAATAGATAACCTAATAGCTAGATAGATAAATACTTTAAAGCTAATTTAGTACTAGAAAGCTACTAAATACGCACCTACTTTATATATTATAACACTAGCTACTATAATATAATAATTAGTTATAAGCTACTTAAAGAAGCTAACGTTTAGGTTAACTATAAGTAGCGCGTACTAATATAGCTAGATACTAATTAGTTAATTAATTATAAACGCGACGCGTTTATCTTTATATAATTCTCTTAATCTACTCCTAAAGCTTAAGTAGCTTACTAAGCTAATACTAATTACTACGACGCCTTAATATTAGTAGTAGAAAAGCTAAGAGTAATATAATAAGAGAAGAGAGAATTACAACGCTAGAAGCTTTAAGAAAACCTACGTAAGATAAATAGATAGCTTAAGAATCTTAACCTACTAGCTAGGTTACTTTATAAGCTAAAAAAGCTACTTATTTTATAAGAAATATACCTAAAGGCTAGACTTAACGTTAATATAGTTAGCGCCGCTATCTTTATAATTAACGCGCGTAGAAAAAATATTATAATTAGGTACCTTAGTATCTATAAGATTAATTAACTTATTACTAATAGAAAGAAAACCTCTACTACTAATTCTAAGAAGAAGCTCTACTAGTTAATTACTTAAAAGCTTCTATTTCTAGAATACGCTAGCGTAACTATAGCTTATTTCTTTAAAAAGAATTCTAATTTACTACTACTATATTAAGAAGAAGTAGATTATAATATTAAGCTTATAGTAAAAAATACGCTAACTAATAGCTCTCTCTATAGTATATTACTTAAGTACCTATAGCTTATACGTAACTATCTAGAGAACTATCTCTACTATAGCTTTATTATCTATAGTAACGCGTTATACACGTTACTAGTTCTATTTACTAAGAAGCTAAAGAGAGAATAAAGGTTCTACGTTAACTACTAAAAGCTTAACGCTATTATAAAAAAAGACGCCTATTCTATCTCTCTTATCTAAGAAACGCTTACTTGCTTATTATACGCGAAAGTCTTTATAAAGTTAGACGTTTAGTAGACTTTCTATAGAATCTAGCTTAATAAGTTAGTAGAGAACCTAACTTTCTTTTATACGTAATATAGTAACTATAAGTATTATATTCTACTTTTTAGCTTTTATAATAGCTCTACTATCTTTTAGTAATATATTAATAAGGTATTATATAGCTTACTAGATAATTTCTATATAGTATATATTAATAATATTCTTATTTATTTAGAGAATTTTTTTGAGTATAAGGCTTACGTTACTAAGGTACTTAATTAACTATATAAGGCTATGTTATAAGTAGATATTAAGAAGTTAGAATTTACTATTAAGAGTACTAAGCTTCTAGAATTAATTATAAGTACTAATAAGCTCTAGAAGAACTCTAAGAAGGTTGCTACTATTTAGAATTAGCCTATACTAAGAACTCTTAAGAGCCTTTAATTATTTCTAGGTTTCTATAATTTCTATTAAGCCTTTCTAAGAAATTATAGTAGAATTATCTACTTACTTACTAAGCTACTAAAATAGAGAGTATAGCACACCTTTAGTAAAGCTAAGCTTATAGTATTTTAGTATATTAAGAATCTTATACTAGCTAATAATATTCTAGCTTACTACTCTTTCTATTAATAAACTAGAGTTAAGATAAATATATTAGATAGCGTAGTTACTAGAGTTCTTTTATAGCTTTAAGAGAATAGTATCTAGTAACTTATAGCTTTCTTTAGTAAGATAATAAATACTATCTAGATAAATTATAGTATTTATAATAAAGAAATACTAGTAGTTATTCTTAGTATATAGAAATAGAGAAGCTAGCTAATTAGTCTATAAGATTTAGAACTATTTATAGTATTAACTAACTATTAAGCTCTAGAGTACTTTATAACTAAGTAAGAACTTACTATAAAGTAGGTCTACTAGGCTAATAATATTACTAACTATAACCTTAAGCTTACCTATTAACCTAGTTTAGCTAATATAGTAGCTAACGCGTTATTATAAAAGTAGAAAGAACTTAAAATCTAAAAGAAGAAGAATTACGCTTCTTATATAAGAGCTTTTCTAAGTAAGAAATAAATTAGCCTCTCTACTATTAAGTAAATTTTAGGTAAGCTTACTACTCTAGCTACTAAGAGGCTAGCAAGTAGCGTTATAGAAATTACGTCTACTAATACCTTTATAGAAATACCTTTTATAGAGAATCTCTATACTATTATTAACTAGGTTATTACTACTAATTAATTAGACAAATCTCTATAGCTAGCTTAAGAAAAAGCTACTATATTAAGCTCTACCTAGAAAATAGAAGCTAGCTTACTAATATATTAGAATTAATTAATAGTTTCTACTATTAACTATCTATAAGCGTATTTAATATATATTATATATACTACTTAGATAACTATCTATTTAGAGCGCTAGAAGACTATCTAGTTACTATAAGATTAATATTACTAGCTATAAGACCTAGCTTCGCGGTCTCTACTACTATAAGCGTTCTTAAATATCTAGCTAGATAAGTTAGCTATAGATAGTACTATTTCTATAAGCTATAAGAATAAAAGATGCTAGTAGAGTAAGTTAGGTTAAATTTAGCTATCTAAAGATAAGAAGTAGATAAAAGGCTCTAAAAGGCTCTATATATAGAGATACTAAGCGCTAAGACGCTAGGCTAGATTACGTAATAAGGTTATATAACCTAAGGTAAATCTCTAAACTAGACTATTATATTACTCTCTTTTATAGAGAGAGCTTATTTCTAAGCTTTAAAATATACGTTCTAGATTCTTTTTTACATTTCTTATAATTAGCTAAATAGATTAGAATATTATTAAGGTAGATAGTATACGTTTAGTCTAGTAGATAATATAGTATATAATTAATATAGTTCTAGAAGAAGGCTAGAGCGTTATATAGTCTAAATAGTATAATAAGTAATTTATAAAGCCTAAATTAGATAATAAAAATAGTTTTCTACTTATAGCTTTCTATAATATAGAGTTTACTAAACGTAGTAATAATATCTAGTTTTATATAGACTTTAGTATTATATAATATATCTAGAGTTTTACGTATAAAAGATAGTAAATATTAGTTTTTAATAGTAATATTATTAAGGCTCTAGTAATCTTAATAGATACAAATTTCTTTTTCTAGTTTTACTATAAGTAATAGTAGTACTATATAGCGCGTCTAGAATTCTTAAATAAATTTCTTATCTAGATTATTATTAAGCTATTTTCTAATAACTTATAGTTCTAGTAGAGAGAAAGATCTATTTTTCTAGTATAGTAGCTCTCTTTCTAGTATAAGTTTAATCTTATAGTTCTAGGCTTACTATAGTAGTAATTTATTTACTTTACTAGGTAGAAATTCTTTATATAGATCTACTAACTATAATAGTAGTATCTTAACAAGGTTCTTCTTTAGTAGATTTTATTTTTCTTTTATAAATTTATTAACGTCTATATTAGTAATACCTTTTATATATAGTAAGATTTTACTTTTAGTAAGAAGCTTATATATTTTTCTAGAGAGTTTTTATATCTCTATATAGTTTAGCTCTTTCTAGATAATCTTTATAGCTTTTATACTAGAGTTTTAGTAGAATTAAAGAAAGGTTATAGTAGACGCTAGTTAGATATCTTCTAGATTAGACTACTTATTCTACTACTAGATAGTATAGAGTAGCTATAGAAGTAGAATACTTAATAATAAAAGTAGTAGCTTCTATAGTAGTTTTCTTCTTTACCTTAATTTAGTAGTAAAATAGGTAAGAGCTAGTTTTTTTTATAGTTAGTTTAGAATTATAAGAGTATAGTATTTAGGTATAATATTTTTTTCTATATTAGTATTATATATATAATAGTAGAAGTAGCTAGAGATTAGGCTTACTTTAATAGTAATTAGTAAACTCTTTTATAGTTAGTTATATTTAGTAACTTCTTTATATATAAGTAGTCTATAGTTAGAATATTTAGGTTTACCTAGTATAAAGAGGTTATAAAAGGCTTATAAGAGGTCTAGAACTATAAAAGTCTAGAGTAGTAAGAAAAGACCTACTAGATAATAGTAGTATTAGTAATACTATAAGTTAAAGATTAATATTATTTCTATCTAGTCTATACTTAAATTATAACGCCTTAGCTATAGTAAGCTAAGAATAATAGAAGTTTTCTAGACTAGAGTAGTAATAAAGAATAGATAGTATTTATAGTAGTTACTAGTTACTATTAGTAAAATAGTATAGCTAGTAACTTAGTTCTTTATTTTACTATCTACTAGAAAAAGTATTTATAGTACTAGTATTAGCCTTATTTCTAGATAAAGTTTAGTAATAAGGTTCTTACTAATAAATATCTATTCTAAGTATCTACTATTAATAAGTTTATTAACTATCTTAGACTTATAGTACGTAGAGAATAAGATTATTTAAATAAATAATAATTTACTATCTATAGATCTAAGTTATAGTAGCTTTTATTTAGCTAGAATATAGTAGATCTAATATATATTATTATTCTAGACTAACTTTAAATTCTCTATTAACCTCTAGTTATAATATTAGCTAGAGGTTAGAAGTTTTCTAGAAAGCTAGAGTTTAACGCACTTATTAAGAGTATAACTATAGATAGTAGTATATCTACTAGAGTAGTTAGACTTAAAGTAAAGCTATTAGTTTTCTCTTCTATAAAGTCTTATGCTTAGAATAAGTTATTTAGTAGAAAGCCTTATAGAGAATAAAAGTAGAGAGACTAGAGTAAATACTATAATTAGAGTATATATAATAAAATTTAAAGAATAGTTTCTTATTCTATTCTAGTTAGTCTAAGCTATTTATACTTAGTATTATTTTATTTCTTTTTTATATAGTTATTCTTATTATATTCTACCTACTTATAGTAGAAATAGAGGTCTTACTAGATATATTATTCTTAGGTTAGATAGTTAGTCTAAGTTAGATTCTAGAATAGGTAGTAGACGTCTAATTATATAGTATTAGAGTCTATTACTATTATATTAGAGAATATAATACTATAGAAAGTTAGTAGCTTTTAGGTTTATAGAGTAGATTTAGCACTAGAGTAATAAGCTTATAGTTTATTAATATAAGCTTTCTTCTATAGATTCTTCTAGCTCTTCTAGTATTACTTATACTACCTATTAATATTATCTAGTTCTAGCTTATCTAAGCTTACTATAACTATATTAGAGAGCTTCTAGAAAACCTTAATTTTAAGTAAATTAACTATTTACGTATTTATCTTTCTAGCTATAGTTATAAGTTAGTTATACTTAGCTTTAAAGTTAGGCTAGAGTTTATTCTTTATCTAGTAGTTTTTAAAGTTAATTTTTACTTACTATAATAGATTAACTAAGATATAGATCTAGTTTATACTCTCTAGAATATTCTCTAGACCTTGCTATAGCTTAGAAACTAGATTATTAGAGTTATTAGTAATTATCTTAAACTTTATTTATAGTAAGCTATAGGTATTACCTTTTAGACGTTCTATAATATACTATAGCTAATAGAAGCTATTATTAAAGACGTAATTATCTACTTTAAGAATATAGTAAATACTAGACTACTATATCTTAAACTATTATTAGCGCTTTAGTATATTCTTCTTATTACTCTTAAACTTTTCTAAGTCTTCTAAAATATAGTATCTACTACTACTACTAGTATTATTATTTATAAGATTAGTAAGAGTAGTTATAAGAGTTTTAATTTAGCGCTACTTCTAGTTATTTTTAAGTTCTACCTAATTAAGCTTAGCTTACTACTTAGTACCTTTAGCCTCTACTTAATTTATTTAATATATTAGAGTATTCTTAAGTATAAAAAGAAGAGCTATAAGAGTCTTAGCTTCTAGTACTAGATTTTATTCTAGGTCTAGTAATATAATAAGCTTAGTTAGATTAGTATTAATACTAGTAGCTATTATTTACTATATTAGTAACTAGAATTATATATAGTTAGTAAGAAGCTTTTTCTACTACTACTATTACTAATTACTTACTATAGTTCTAGAATCTAGCTAGCTTTATAGTTTTCTAGAAGTATAGAAAAGACTAGGCTACGTATAATAGTAGCGTAGTTCTTAGTTTCTTTCTAGGTCTCTAGTATAATACTAGAAAAAACTATTATAAAATAGTAAGATTTTAGATAGAATAGTATAAACTATTATAGAGTAGATAATAATATAATATACTATATTATACTATAAGAAGTAGAAGACTTAGTAGACTATAGAAAATATCTATATAGGCGCTAAGGCGCTAGCTATTATTATATAAGTAGTACCTAAACTCGAACTTATATTAGTACTATAATAAATATTATTCTACTAGCTATAGCTAAGTCTATTAATAACCTAATTAACCTAGTATACTAAAGGTTAGATATAGTCTAGGCTATAATATCTACTCTCTAGAATAAATAAGTAAAATAATAGCTAAGAATACTATAAAAAAAGCTAAGAATACTAATACTAGACTATAGAACTCTTAATAAATAGATCTACTACTAAAACTAATTATTTACTTTACCTAATAATAAGTTATAAACCTAAATTCTCTACTAAGATTACTCTACTAGCTCTACTAGATACTCTAGCTAAGTTAAAACTATTAACCTAGTTATAAGAAACTACTAGTAGCTTAAAGTTACTAGAGATATTAAAAAATATATTAGAGCTTATAAGCTATACACGTATATTAAGAGTTTATATCTTACTTCTTAAGACTTTTTTTAACTATTACTAGTACTATTTTATATCTAGTTAGATATATCTATTAACTATATTACTCTATTACTACTATATAAAAAGAATAGATAAATATATAAGTACCTACTAGTAGTTATCTACTATCTTACTAAAATACGCTATCTTATTCTAGTTTTTTTACTATTTATAGAGAAATTAGTAGATACTTTTATAAGCTATATATACTATTTATATAGTATACTAGATAATATAGTTTTAGACTAAGGTATATAGTTTATTTCTAAATTCTAGTACTACCTCTTAGAGAGGCTAGATATTAAGCTAAAATACTTATTATTCTTCTATTTAGAGACTAATAGCTAAATAGAAAGAGTTAATAGTAGTATTAAATAATACCTCTACGCGTTTATAAACTTCTACTAAGATAACTAAATCTAATAGCTATCTCTTACTAAATTTGTAATAAATAATATAGTATTAGAGACTATAGATATATCTCTATTCTTTATAAACTATAGCTATAATCTCTAATTAGGTTTAGAGTTTTTATAACTATACCTACTAAACTTATTTCTAATATAGAAATAGTAGTTCTACTATACTAACGCTATTATAGACTACTTTACGCGTATTCTTACTTAACTAAAAGCTCTTATATAGTAGTCTATTAACTAGTATAAGTAATATACTAATAATTACTAGAAAAACACGCTATACTATAAGAAAGGCTAGAAGGTCTACGTTAATACACGTAATATAAAAACTAACTACCTAATAAAAAAAGAGAATAATAAAATAGTAGAACTATATAAAGTTAAAAAGGTCTACCTACGCGCTTATCTACTAGATCTACTACTATTTATAAAAATCTTTCTAGTATTCTATTACTTACTTCTATAACTCTAATATAATATTAAGAGCCTTCTAGAGTAAGATAAGATTAATAAAATAGAGTTACGCTACCTACGTAGAAGAGTTCTAGAATAAGAGAATAGATTAGATAAAGTAACTAAGTAATAAAAATTTAATAAGCTACTTAATAGCTATAATAACTATAAAGATCTATAATATCTTATTAAATAGAAATATTATAAGCCTTTCTAGTAACTAGTAATAGACTTTAGAGACTAAGATAAAGTAATTCTAGTCTTCTATAGTATACACCTAGAAAAGCTAGAACTACTAATATAGGTAAGAAAGTTAGCTAAGCTCTAACAAAGATAGAGAGAATTTTTTTTCTTAGAGTTAGACTATTTAGAATAAATAGTAGAGTGAAAGAGAGGTACTATTATAGTACTAATATAGGTTCGAGTTTAGGTACTACTTATATAACTATAGCTAGCGCCTTAGCGCCTATATAGATATTTTCTATAGCCTACTAAGTCTTCTACTTCTTATAGTATAATATATTATATTATTATATTACTCGCTCTATAATAATAGAGTAGAGAGTAGATTAGACTTTATACTTAGACGTTATACTTTAAGAAGGTCTCTAAGCTCTAAGAAGGTTCTCTTATAATTAGTAGCTACTATAGGTATACTTAGTATATTAAGAGTAAAGCGTAAGAGTATAGAGTACTATTTAGCCTTTATTAACTAGTACTATATAGAATTAATAGCTAATAAGTAGCTTTCTAGAAGAGCTAGTTTAGCTCTCTAGCTATTAAACTTATTATCTAACTTCTAATTAGACTCTATAGCTTATAAAGTAGTCTTTATAAAGTTAGTATAATTAGCTACGTAGCTAAGTTAGACTTTTTTTTAGCGTAGGTAGAGACTTCTAAGTACTTTCTATAGAGCTCTTAGAGTTTCTAAAGGCTTTCTAGATAAGTTAAAAATTATAGTAGATTTCTTTAAGCTAGCTAGCGTAAGAGTAAGAGCTATAGAGAAGCTTTAAGTAATTATTAGAAACTCTCTAAGCTAGCTTAAAATAGTTCTTATACTATAGATAACGCCTTAAAGCTATATAATATACTAGAGAGCTCTTTAGTTTAGCGTAATAGTTAGAGATTTTTATAAAAGCTAGTTAATAGTTAATTTTTACATAATTCTTAGAGGTATTAGAATTATTAAAATTAACGTTAGCGTACCTCTTAGTAATATTCGTAAGCTAGTTAACTAGCTAATTAAAGGTTATAAGAACTTTATATATAGCTCTAGAAGTACTAGCTTTTTCTCTACCTTTAAGAAAGAAAGTAGCTTCTTTAAAGAGTAATAGAAGCTATATATACTTAGAGATAGTTACCTAGTTCTTTCTAGTAAGATTACTCTTCTTAATAAATAGTTATAGCTTTTTTCTAAAGTTATTATTAACTCTATAATAGCGTTTAGCTACCTCTTATTAATACTTATTAGTTTTATATACTACGTAATCGTTAAGAGCGTTATATAGTTTTATTACTCTAGTAAAGTAATTATAGTAGAAGTTCTAGTAAGTCTTAATAGGCTTTACTAGTTTAAGTATAGTAGCTATAGAGTTTCTAGAGTAACTATTAGAGTTTCTCTAAAAGTTCTCTAGAAGCTAGCAAGCTTATAAAGTATATATAGATAAGATAACGTTAAGTAGAATCTTTAGAGAGCTAGCTCTTTACTACTTCTCTATAAAGCTCTTCTTATTCTAAATATTCTTCTTAGAGTTATTAAAAGCGTCGCGATTCTTACTAAATATAATCTATTATACGTTAAGGTTAACTATATAGTAGAAGTAGCGTAGTTACTAATAGTAGACGTTAAAGTTATACTTTTTAACTAGAGCTTCTATTATAGTATTATTATTAGTAGTATTATTAAGAATAAAGTAGCTAAGGCGTTATAAAGTTATCTTAAAAGCTTAGAGTATATTTTTTATAATAGAGGTAATATTATTATCTAAGTACTAGCTAAGTAGTAATAGAAGCTCTAGAATATAGTTCTAGAGTACTTCTATAGAGTCTAGATAGTATATATAGATTCTAGTAAAAGCTCTTTTACTACTTATTAAAGTCTAATTATTAAATAAAATATATATAAGTAATTATAATTAGCTAAAATAATTAATAATAGAGAGTAAGTAACGTACTTTATAAGTAAACTAACTATATAAGTAAGCTAACTACTTTTACTAAGTCTCTACTAAAAAGCCGCTATCTTAGTTAGATTACTCTAACTTTAAGCTACTTAAGATAAATCTAGATAAGCTATTTAACTTATCTATATTATCTTTAACTATCTAGCATGTTTACGCGTTATACTCTAGCTTACTATAGCGTCTATAGCGTTGCTAAGCTAGCTAGCCGTCGCGTGCTACTACTCTTTCGCGCTACTTCTTACTCTTATTCTAATCTATAGCCTCTCTTTAAGCGACTAGCTATAAGCTAGCTTTAATTATAAGAGTATTCTCTTTCTAAATTTGCTTTCTTTTACGTAAATTACGCTTCTTTTTCTATGCGTTAGCCGCTTAAAGCTAGGCAACTTTAGACTCTATAAGTACTAGCTAATACGCTATTAGCTTATTACCTTTCTTAAGCTAATTAAGCAACTTAATAATATAAGTTAGCGATAAATTAAGGTGCTATATAATCTTTAATTAAATTAGAGTTAATTAGAACCTTGCTTTATTAAGATTACTAGGTGTTTTATACTTCTAGGTAGTAGTATTAGTAGTAGAGAGTATTAGCGTACGTAATTAAACTTTAAGCTTTAATACTACTAAATCTAGGTTAAATAGAACTAAGCTAGCGCCTCTAAATTCTACTCTAATATTATTATTTATAATTAACGCGTAAAAAGCTACGTAAAACGTAGGTAGAAACTTAGTTTTTATAACGTAATTAATATAGCTACGTATTAGAATCTTAACTTAGTAGCTATATACTACCTTTAATAGTAAGAAGTAGCTAATATTAAGTAGCTATAGAAGGTATAATAAATATACTAGTATATAGAGAGCTATAATTTTATTCTTCTTATAGTACTATTAGAATTTAATAAAGCTATAGCTTTTATAGCTATCTAAAATTAGTAGATAATATACGTCTATAACGCAACTCTTAGTATACGCGTTAAAGTACTTTAACTACGTAATACTAACTTTATTTATTATCTAGCTACTTTTAGAGATAGCTATAACCTAGTTGTATAGTAGCTAGCTACCTTTATACTATACTAAGAGGTAGTTCTTACTTATAATAATAAGAAATAGTAGAACCTATATATTATCTACTACTCTTACTATTATAATTACTAAAATCTACTTATAATTATTTAGTTAAAGGCTCTTTAGTTATAATTATCTTTTAGAGCTAGTAACTACTACCTAAGGTAATATTATTTCTATTATAAAGCTAGATTTATTAAAGTTAT
The DNA here is from genome assembly GCF_010094035.1 of Trematosphaeria pertusa. Classification (NCBI taxonomy): domain Eukaryota; kingdom Fungi; phylum Ascomycota; class Dothideomycetes; order Pleosporales; family Trematosphaeriaceae; genus Trematosphaeria; species Trematosphaeria pertusa. Next base: position 1,180,227 of record NW_022987224.1, on the reverse strand, counting down.
ATATATCTTTATTAGTAATACTATATTTTGCCTTTATATTATCTACTAGGTTAAACTACGCCTAAATAATTATAGAATCTTCTTACTTTACTCTCTAATAGTTATACTTATAATTAAGCCGCGTTTTAAGCTTAGAATAGTACTTAATAAAGTTGTTTAGCTAGTTCTTATCTATAACCTTTTCTCTCTACTTAGTAAGTAGCTAATTAGCTATATCTTAAATAGTAGCAAGTTAGAGAGTAAATTCTTACGCGTCTAGGTTAAGTATATAGTTAATTATCGCCTACTCTTTATTTATAGTAGGCTTTGTTAAATTAGATATCTTTTCGCGCCTTTTAGTTACTCTATCGCGTTAGTTCTTTAGCGTTAATTAGTAGACTCTGTATATAGCTACGGCGCATTATTCGCTCTAGATTTAGCTAGTCTAGAGAGCGAAGAGAGTAAGCTGTATTCTAGCTTTATAAGAGAATAATTCTACGTAGGTAGCTAGACTTATAGTAGTTAAGATAATTTTTAGTAGAGGCTTAGTAAAAGTAGTTAGCTTGCTTATATAGTCGGTTCGCTTATAAAGTACGTTACGCTTTATATTTATTAATAATATAGCGCTAAAAACTATTATAGAACCTCTAGAAAGCTTTTTCTACTATAGAATTAGCCTATTAGAGTATATTATAAAAAGCTAGCGCTTTAACTATATATAGAGCTTAATTATTAGCTACTATAAAGTTAATAACTAACTATAGAAAGCTCTTCTAGTAGAAGCCTTCTACTAGAATATTTACTACTTTCTAAAAGACTTTAAGGCTTTTATTTTCTTAACAGGTAGCTAGAATAGAGGCCTACCTATACTCTAATTAGAAATTAATCTTACTATATTTATTAAAGCTATAGCCTCTCTTATTCTTCTAGAAATATTACGCTATTATAGTAGTAGTAAGGTTAATAGCGTAGAGATCTCTAGTAGCTCTATAGATATAGTAATATTTATAGAGCTAATATAGCTTCTACTACTTTTAGTAGTAAACTTAATAGCTATACTTCTAAATCTAGCTCTTATAGAACTACTTTAGTTTATATAGAGATAACTAAAGCTTAGATATCTAACTCTAGTTAATATTATTATAATTAGAGCTATTAATAGGTATAAGTATTAAGAAGAAAGCGTTTTTAATTATATTAAGCTTAGAAAGCATATTAGTTATATAATTAGTTATATTATTATTAGAAGATAACTATAAGGTTGCGTTTTTAATACGCTATAAGAATACTTATAAGAGATTAGTATTTATACTTTCTAAGAGCTTTAGTAATAGCTATAGAGTAATAATTAATAGAAAAAGTAGTATTAAAGGTAAGAGCGTGTAGAGTAGTTAATATTAATAGAAATATTTAGCGCGTTAGAGTTAACTTACTTTAAACTAGTATAATAAAGTAAGCTAATTAGAGTATAGAAATTCTAGAGCTTAGAAACTTAATACTATAGAAATTATAAAAATTATATATATAGTAACTCTATATAGCCTTATATATTTATAGTAAATTAAGAGTTATAAAATAAGTTAAGCTAAATAAATAATAGTCTTCTAGCTTATTTATTTAATAAAATTAGCTATAGTAGCTTGTTTAGCTTAATTTAAATAAATAAATTAAGCTAAATAAGTTATTAAGCCTTACTTATTTATTGCCCGCTCTAGATCTATACGCCTCGAGCTAATTCTTAAATAAGCAAGTATAATACTAACAAATACTAAGAAAATAAACAGCTATATACTAGTATTATAGTACTAATATAGGTTTAGGTTTAGGTACTACTTACGTAATAGCGGCTAGCGTCTTGCTAGCGCCTTGGCGCCTATATAGATATTTCTCGTAGCCTGCTAAGCCTTCTACTTCTTATAGTATAATATATTATATTACTATATTACCTACTTTATAATAGTTTATACTATTCTACCTAAGGCCTTACTACCTTATAATAGTTTTTTCTAGTATTATACTAGAGACCTAGAAAGAAACTAAGAACTACGCCGCTGTTGCACGCAGCCTAGCCTTCTCCGCACCTCTAGAAAACTATAAAGCTAGTTAGACCCTAGAACTATAGCAAGCGATTAGCAATAGTAGTAGTAGAGAAAGCTTCTTGCTAACTACATATAATTCTAGCTACTAATATAGTAGATAACAGCTACTAGTATTAATACTAACCTAACTAAGCTTATTATATTGCTAGGCCTAGAACAAGACCTAGCGCTACAAGCTAAGACTCTTGCAGCTCTTCTTTTCGTGCTTAAGAATGCCCTAACACACTAAATAAATTAGGTAGAGGCTAAAGGTACTAAGTAGCAAGCTAAGCTTAATTAGATAGAACTTAAAAATAACTAGAAGTAGCGCTAGATTAAAACTATTACAACTGCTCTTGCTAACCTTATAAATAATAATACTAATAGTAGTAGTAGACGCCGTATTTTAGAGAACCTAGAAAAGTTTAAGAGTAATAAGAAGAACATACTAAAGCGCTAATAATAGTTTAAGACATAGTAATTAGATATTCGCCGCGTTCTTAAGGTAGATAATTACGTCTTTAATAGTAGCTTCTATTAGCTATAGTATATCGCAGAACGCCTAAAAGACGATACCTATAGCCTGCTATAAACAAAGTTTAAGATAATTACTAATAACCTTAATAACCTAGTTTCTTAGCTATAGCAAGGCCTAGAGAATATTCTAGAGAGTATAAACTAGATCTACATCTTAGTTAACCTATTATAGTAAGTGAAAATTAACTTTAAAAACTACTAGATAAAGAATAAACTCTAGCCTAACTTTAAAGCTAAGTATAACTATCTTGCAACTATAGCTAGAAAGATAAATACGCAGATAGTTAATTTACTTAAGATTAAGGTTTTCTAGAAGCTCTCTAACATAGTTATAGCAAGCTTAGACAAGCTAGAACTAGATAATATTAATAGGTAGTATAAGTAATACTAGAAAAGCTAGAAGAACCTGTAGAAGAAAGCCTATATTAACAAACTATAAGCTTATTACTCTAGCGCTAAATCTACTCTATAAACCTAAGAGCTACTAACTTTCTATAGCGCTGCACCCTCTAATGTAATAGTAATAGACTCTAATACTATATAATTAGACGCCTACTACCTATTCTAGAATCTAACTTAGAATAACTACCTAACCTAAGAATAATATATCTAGTAAGGCCTCTATTTCTACTACAAGTAGGCGAGATATAACAAGAATAACTGCGTAGAGAAGAAATAAAATAATGCTAAGTATAGACGGCTTAGACTAACTAGAATAGAGCGAGAAACTATTCTTTAAATTCTATTATATCTACTCTAATCGCGGTATTTACTCTAGCTCTTCTATCTCTATTTCCCGCGAAGCTTTCTACTAGGTAATCTGTTCTAAGTATAAGACTTTATAGAAGAAGAGACTAATAGCTCTACTTTAAGCCTAACTACTCTAGTAGATATACTACTATCTATAGTTACACTTTTAATAAGTGTGTTAAACTCTAGCTTTCTAGAAAACTTCTAACCTCTAGCTAATATCGCGACTAGAGGTTAATAGAGAATTTAAAGTTAGCCTAGAATAATAATATATATTAGATTCGCTATATTCTAGCTAAACGAGAGCTACTATAACTTAGATCTATAAATAGCAAATTATTACTTGTTTAAACAATCTTATTCTCTACGTACTATAACTCTAAAAAAGTTAACAAACTTATTAATAGCGAATACTTAGAACGAGTATTTATTAGTAAGAACCTTATCGCTAAACTTTACCTAGAAATAAGGCTAATACTAGTACTACAAATACTTCTTCTAGTAAATAGTAAAACAAAGAACTAAGTTACTAGCTACACTATTTTACTAATAGTAACTAGTAACTACTATAAATACTACCTATTCTTTATTACTACTCTAGCCTAGAAAACTTCTATTATTCTTAGCTTACTATAGCTAAGGCGCTATAACCTAAGTATAGACTAGATAGAAATAACGTTAACCTTTAACTTATAGTACTACTAACGCTACTATTACCTTGTAGGCCTTCTCTTGCTACTCTAAGCCTCTATAGTTCTAGACCTCTCGCGAGCCTTCTACGACCTTATTATACTAGGCGAACCTAAATATTCTAACTATAGACTACCTATATGCAAAGAAGTAGCTAAATGTAATTAACTATAAGAGAGCTTACTAATTACTATTAAAGTAAGTCTAACTTCTAGCCGCCTCTACTATTATACGTATAATACTAATATAGAAAAAGGTACTACACTAGAATACCGCGCTCTTATAATTCTAAACTAACTATAAGAAAAACTAGTCCTCGCCCGTTTTGCTACTAGAGCAAGGTAAAAGAGAAAACTACTATAGAAGCTACTACTTCTACTATTAAGTATTCTACTTCTATAGCTACTCTATGCTACCTAGTAGTAGAACGAGCGGCCTAACCTAGAAGATATCTAACTAGCGTCCGCCGCAACCTTTCTCTAATTCTACTAAAACCCTAGCATAAGAGCTATAAAGATTACCTAGAAAGAGCTTAACAATATAAAGATATAGAAACTCTCTAGAGAAATATATAAGCTCTTTACTAAAAGTAAAACCTTGCTATATATAAGAGGTATAACTAACGCGAATATTAATAAATTTATAAAAGAGAAACTAGATCTACTAAAGAAGAACCTTGTTAAGATGCTGCTATTATAGTTAGCAGACCTATATAAAGAATTTCTATCTAGCAAAGTAAATAAATTACTACTATAGCAAGCCTAGAACTATAAGATTAAACTTATACTAGAAGAGAAGCCGCTATACTAGAAGAATAGACCTTTCTCTCTACTAGAGCTACGGGTTATTAGAAAATAGCTTAATAACAACCTAGACAAGAAATTTATTTAAGAATCCTAGGCGCGCTGCGCGGTACCGTTGTTACTTGCGGCAAAACTAGAAGAAGAAATTCGCATCTGTTAAGACTACTAAGGCCTTAACAATGTTACTATTAAGAACTAATACCTACTACCTCTTATACGCAAAACTCTAGACGTATTATATAATGCTAAGATCTATATAAAACTAGATATTATTACTATATTTAATAAACTCTGTATTATAGAGGGCTACGAATAGAAAACTACCTTTACTATCTAATTTAGGCTTTATAAGTTACTTGTTATACTATTTAGACTATATAATACTCTAGCCTTCTTCTAGAACTATATTAATTATACGCTATATAATCTACTAGACTAAACGTATACCGCCTATCTTAATAATATTCTAATCTATTTAGCTAATTATAAGAAACATAAGAGCTACGTCTAGAAGGTAGTCTAATAATTAATTAATACAGGCCTGTAAATTAACATCTATAAATACGAGTTTAAAACTACAAAAACAAAGTACCTAGGCCTAATAGTCTTTCTAGAGAGTATTAAGATAGACCTAGCTAAGGTTTAAACTATTAAAGATTAGTTACTACCTCTATGTCTTTAGAACCTATAAAAGTTTCTAGAGTTTGCTAACTTCTACAGACGCTTTATCTAGAACTTCTCTAAGATTACTAGCCTACTAAATAAGCTTATAAGAAAAGACTTACTATAGTGCTAGGGCAATAATTAGCAAAACGTATTTAAAAATCTAAAGTTAGCTTTTACTATAGCTCTAGTACTAGCTATATTTAATTATACTAGGCGTACTATTCTAGAGACTAACGCCTCTAACTAGGCTTCTAGCAGAGTTCTTTTATAATATAATAAAGAAGGTATTCTACGTTCTATTACTTATTTTTCTAGTAAATATACTACGCTAGAATATAACTATAAAATCTATAATAAGAAGCTTCTCGCTATTATTAAGGCGCTTAAAGAATAGAGACTAGAGCTATAAGGCGTTATAGAACTATTTAAAGTTATTATAGACTATAAGAACCTAGATATTATAATTATAGAATTAGAAATAGAGTTAGCTAGCTAGAATAGAGAAAACGGTAAGGCTAAGCCCGAAGTTACGAGACAAGAGATTACGTGCAGAGTTACAGGAATAATTAGAGTTACGTAATATAGATTAGATAGATTAGGTAGATTAGAATCTAATTTAAGAGATTAGAACCTAATTTAGGTAATCTATAAGAGCTAGAGTCTTAGTACTTAATCTAGCTAAGATAGCACATATATATAACTAGAAGAAGCTTACTTCTTATAGCTTCTTATAGTTATTACTTTATTTTATTAAATTACTATAGAGACTTGCGATTTATAGTATTATTACCTCTACCTCTTTATTACTAAAGATTTCTAGCCTAAAGTATACCTCTTACCTTTCTCTATAAAAGTAAGCCTTAGTCTTAGCTAAGAGAATAGCTTGTAACAAAATAACTACCTAACGTTAAAGAGTAGAACTAGCATGTTAATAGTTAGAACCTAGTCTAGAAAAGCCTAGGTCTAGAAGCTAACTATAGAAGAATAAATTATAGAACTCTAACAAATCGTTACAGCGCTTTAGAAGATAGGCGTCTAACAGGTAGAAGAGCTAGCTGCGGTAAAGCGCTAGACCTAGGCTAAGATCGCTCTACTATAATGCTTTAATAGTAAAAGAGAAAACCTTAATATATTTCTAGTAGCTATAGAACTCTACCTATAATATAATACTATAGTATTTCTATAGAATAAAGATAAGATTCTAGAAGCTATAATAAACATAAAAGAAGAAGCTTTTACGTAGGTAGAACTCTACATATTAGACTAGCTAGAGAATAAAGGTAACACGAAAAGAATATAATAGTCTATAGATAAGATCTTTAAGAGCTAGACTAGATTTATAAAGCATCTTAGAGAAATATTTAGAGAAGTTAACGTATATAAAGTAGCCTAGAAAAAGCTATTTTAACTATAATAAACAGGATTAGCATTCTAGTATACAGTAATATTTAGATAGCTAAGCGCTTGCCTAGATTAGAATAACTTTGCGCTAGCTAGACTCTTCTACAAAGAGTTAAAGAAGTTAGTTAAGAACGACATAGCGCACGCTAAACAACCTAAGAACCTAAGCGACATAATAGAAATAGTAGTAAAAATTAATAACTAGTAGTATAAATAAAACCTAGAACGTTAATAGAGTAGAGATTACTCTATACTACTAATAGCTAGAACTAAACAACTATAGACTCTGTTCTAAGAGAACTCTATAGACCTAGACTAGGTTAAGACTTTATAGAAAGGAAAACAAACTCTATAGAATAAGAACAAGGCAAGATACTTTAAGAAAGAACTATGCCTAGTCTGTAGAGAAAAAGAACACTTCGCGCAAGAATACTTAAAGAAAAAGAAAATAGTTAAGATAATCTAAGCAAACTATAATAGCCTTATATAAATAGCATGCTATAATAATAGATATATAATATACTAGAGAGGTAAGGTTAACTTAGAATAGTAGCTAATAGAGGTTAAGGCTATTATACTAGAATACCTAGTGTATATAGAATACCTTACTCTAGATACTATCTAATAACGTATTAACGCACGATAGTACTAAATATACGTAGAATTCTATAACGTATAGAGCTATTAGTACGTATACTAGAATATTCTATTTACTAACAAGAAATTCTAGAAGGCACTAGAAACCTTTAAGAAAGTAGCTAGATTAGTAGAATATCTTATAGATAAAGAAGTACACGCGTATATCTAGAAAATATACTAAGAATTCTCTATAAATAACCTAAAGGCCTAAAAAGCTAAGTAGTAGTAACTAAGGTATATAGAAAGAGGTAAGTGTTAGAACCTCTTCTATAAAGTATACCTAACTAAACTATTATAAGAGAAAGAACTCTCTAGACTATTTATATACAATTAGAAAATTAAAGCATACCTATAGTAGAAGCTGTATTAGCTATGCGAGGGCGACTACCTAGGCTATAACTATATCTACTAGGCCTACCCTCTAGTAATCTATAGCAAAGAAGAAAGAACAGTAATTAAAATAGCTATTAGTACCTAGAGACTAGACGAAGAAGAAATTTAAGTAGCTACGTATATGAATCCGCGACCTAGAAAGAAAACAGTAAGCTAAATAGTAACACCTAAACTAGTTAAAGAAATATACAGCGAGAAACACTACGCTAAACTATAGAATTAGTATACTATAGAATGCTAATACTACTAAGAATAGTACTAAACTATAGAATAGAGAGCCTAGTACTCTAACTATTACACGCTTAACTATAGATAGTATTTTCTAGAATAGAAATATCTATACTATAGAGAGAAGGCTAGAAATAAATACACGAAACTATACTAGACTATATACTTACTAGAATAATGCCTAGTATATATAGTAGAAAAGAAACAAGAATTAACACTAGCTACTCTCTTAAAGTTAAAAAACTAGCAGGCCTCTAGAGTAGAGGTCTAGCTTAGAAAGGCTCTATTTAGACTATTAGCAAAATTGTTACTCTAAAACCTAGAACGCTACGCGTAAAAGCTATACTAGAAAATAAGAAGTTTATAGCCTATATAGATAGTAGAGTAGTAAGAATATATATTTCTACTAGCTTAGTAAAACTACAGAATATACTATTTTAAGAGAAATAATAGCTATACTAAGTATAACTTATAGATAACTAGCTACTCGCTTTTAGCTAAGAATAGATTCGCTTAAAAACTAAAGCATAGATATTAGATGTCTAGAGAATATAGAAACAATAATTCTATAATATTATAGAACTAGAAAACATAGACGTACTTCTAGAGCTAGACTAGCTATAAAGACACGACTCTAATATTAGTTAGATTAGGTTAGAACTCTAGAAGAGGCCTAGAGCAGTATAGAAGGCTAGAGCAAGACACTACCTAAGAGCTTACTAAAAGCTAGAGGTAAAGATTAGAAGAATATCCCTCGCAAGTTTAACGAAACAAGTAAAGAGGTAACCTTAAGACGTTAGCGTTGTATAGATACAAAAACTATAACCTAATATAGAGTAACTATCTTACAAGATTAAAGAGAACTATAAGAAGTTTGCGTTACTATTTAATAGACAGAATAATAGCATTCTACTTAAATATAAACTATAGAACTATAAGATACCTATAGAAGAAGAAGCTACGCTAAAACTAGAACCTATATACCTACTTAGCCGTACGCAAAGAGAGAAGCTCTAAAAGTATCTAGAAAGACTTCTACGAAAAGAATACATTTAAGAAAGCTAGAACCTAATAGCATTACTAGTACTATTCGTGCTAAAGAAGAATAGATAGTTAAGGCTATACATTAACTACTAACAGCTTAACTAGATAACTTAAAAGAACTAATACCTGTTACCTATAATCTTAGAACTAACAGACTAACTTGCAAGAGTACGTTAGTTTATAAAGTTTAACATTAGAGAAGAATACTATAGAATATAAATTAAGAAGAGACATAAATAAAAAATAGTATTTAGAATAAGAGAGGGCCTATATAAATACCTAGTTATACTATTTAGACTTACTAACGTACTAGCAATATTCTAAAGTATAATTAACGTAGCTCTATACAAATATATAGAAAGGTTTACTATAGCCTACCTAGACAACGTACTTATATACTTAAAAGAGAAACTAGAAGAATATAAGAACTACGTATAAAAAACGCTATAAAAGCTTAAGAAATATAAACTTCTAATAGCCTCTAATAAGAGCGAGCTCTACTATACGAAAACTAGCTACTTAGAATTCTACCTAACCTAGAAAGAAATTTAGATAGAAACAAATAAGGTCTAGGTAGTTCTAGACTAGTCTATACTCTAGATAGTAAAGAAAGTATAATTCTTTCTAGGATTTACTAACTACTACTAAAAGTTTATCTAAGAGTATTTATAGATTACAATACTACTTATAGAAGTTACTAAAAAGAACTAAGAATTTAAGTAGAAAGAACTATAGTAATAAGCGTTTAAGACACTAAAATAAACGTTTACTATAGTACTATTACTACAAACGTTTAACGAAAATAAACTAATATAAGTTAAAATAGACGTATTAGATAAAGCTCTAGAAGCATGCCTTAGCTAATCTAGAGAGAATAGTAAATACTAGCTATACTTCTTCTATTTAAGAAAATTCTTAACACTAGAACTTAACTACAACGTGTATAATAAGAAACTTATAGCTATTATAGTAGTAATAAAGAAATAGAGAATATACTTAGAAGGCGCTAAGTACTCTATTAACGTAGTATTAGACTACAAGAACCTTATAGCGTTTATAACAACAAAAACGCTAAACAGATAATAAGTTAGGTAGGCAGAAACGCTAGCTACACTAGACTTTACTATTTAATACTAGAAGAGTACTAAAAACGAAGTAGTAGACGCGCTTAGCTAAAGAGCTAACTATATAGCAGCAACTAAAGAAGAACACGAAGCCGTGCTCCGCACTAAACTAGACGAAACTCTAGAGTTTAACAGGCTACAAGTTAGCTAAGTTACGGAAATCTAAGACTAATAGAATAACAAATTAGAACTACCTAATAAATAAGAAAGAAGAGAAGTACTAGAGGTACTATAAATAGAATTCGTCTAGAAATTCTATAACATAATAACGTACAGACATTAAGAAATTAAGCGTACTCTTAAGAGGCTACGACGAGAATATAGATTTCTTACGATAAAAGAAAACGTTACTAGAATAGTACGAGAGTGCATAGAATGCTAATAAAACAAAGTAGTTAGACACTAGCTCTATAGGCTACTACAACCTCTAGAACTACCTATAGTACTATAGTAACACGTTACTATAAACTTTATTATAAAGCTACCTAGGTTAGTTAAACCTACGTTACGAAGAAAGTATAATACTATCTTAGTAATTATAGACTAATTTACTAAGTTTACGTACTTCTACCTAACTAGCAAAACTCTTAAAGCTAAAGAACTAGCTTATAAGGTAAGCTAATAACTATTTAGCTAGCATAGAATACTAGAACAAGTTACTATAGATAGAGATAAACTATTTACGTCTAAGTTTTAGAATACACTACTTAGCTAAATAGAAATAAGTAACTAAATATTAACTAGCTTCTACCTATAAACTAATAGCTAGATAGAATAAATAAACTAAACTCTAGAAGAATACCTAAGAAACTACGTTAACTAAGAATAAGATAACTAGATTAAACTACTACCTATAGCATAACTAGTATATAACATAGTAAAACAAGAAACTATAGAGATAACTCTCTACTAAGCATGCTATAGCTATAAAGCTAGAATATATAGATTCTTAACATATATAGCTATAATTTTTCTAAGAGTAGAAGAAAAAGAACGCTAAATAAGAATAATCTATAATAGACTATAAAAAACAGTAGAAAGAATAACCTAATAAGCAAATAGAAAAAGAGTTAAGAGACTAACCTTTAAGAAGAGAGGTAAAGTTTTTATTTTGCGAAAAAACTTGCGTACTAAGTAACCTAGCAAAAAACTTAACTATCTACGAATTAGACTATTTAAGATAGACAAACAGCTTAGACCTATTAACTTTAGACTAAAGCTACTACTAATAATGCGAATACACTCTATATTCTATAAATCTAAACTTAAGCTAGCGCCTAACAACGTACTACTTAATAAACAAACTAAGGTAGAACTAGACTAAGACTTTAAAGTTAAGAGAATACTAGATAAAAGACGTATATAAGGTTAGTAGAAATACTAGGTTAGATAGAAAGAATACCTACTAGAGAAAGACACCTAGAAACTACTAGAAAACCTTAAGAACTACTCTAAGAAACTTAAGAAGTTTCGTTAGTAACACTAACTCTAAAACCTAGAGACTAGAACTCTAGATCTTCTAGACAACTCTAGTTAAACAACTAAAGAGAATTAACTAGAGAAGTAGAAGATTATAGCTATAGAGATTACTATACCTTACGTTCTAACTACTCTAGCTTCTTAATATTAGTAAGGTCTTTTAAAAGTAGCGCGTCGCGATAACGCTGTACTAACTCTAACTACTTTCGCAAGCGCTTGCTGCGCGCATCTATAGACCGCTAAGACTTACGTAAGAACGCTTTCTAACAACCTAGCTTAGCGTAGAAGTAATCTATTTCTGCGCGTAGGCGAGTCTTTATACGCGCTAACTCTACCTACTAAGTCTTAGCTAGACGCTCTGCCTTAAGACTAGCCTTAGACTACTAAGAACGTAAATTAGCTACTAACTAATCTAGCTTCTCTACCTCTTTCTAGTCTAACACCTTGTTATAAGACTAACTCTTTATAATATACTCTAAGTAATAACTAGAAGATACCTCTATAACGTAACGTAGGTTATAGAAATAGTAAGTACTATAAGAGTTATTAGATATATTAGCGCTAGTACGCAGAACTAGGTTAGCGTAATAGTAATAGTAAACTGTTAAAGACTTAGTACGCGTAGGCGGCATGGCGAGAATAGAAGAGAAAGAGAGAATATAATACTATAGAACTATAGGCAGCGCTACTCTTATATAAGAATAGCGTAGAATAATAAAACACCGCACCTAGAAATAGAATAAAGCTTTAGAATAACGCTTTAGAAGAAAGGGCGGGTGTTACGATTACAGAATTAGAAATAGAGTTAGCTAGCTAGAATAGAGAAAACAGTAAGGCTAAGCCTAAAGTTATAAGACAAGAAATTACGTGTAGAGTTATAGAAATAATTAGAGTTACGTAACACAGATTAGATAGATTAAGTAGATTAGAATCTAATTTAAGAGATTAGAACCTAATCTAGGTAATCTATAAGAGCTAGAGTCTTAGCACCTAATCTAGCTAAGATAGCATATATATATAACTAGAAGAAGCTTGCTTTTTATAGCTTCTTATAGTTATTACTTTATTTTATTAAATTACTATAGAGACTTGCGATTTATAGTATTATTACCTCTACCTCTTT
>NW_022987224.1:1148644-1167283 GCF_010094035.1 Trematosphaeria pertusa | reverse complement strand
TCTCTATAAAAGTAAGCCTTAGTCTTAGCTAAGAGAATAGCTTATAATACTAGAATACTTTACCTTAACTAAAACTCTAAGCTAGCGTTAAGTCTAGTAGTTAGAATTTCTTTTATAGTTTAACTTCTAGATTATATACTAACTAGGCTTAAAGGCTATTCGCCTAGATACGCTAAGCTAGAAACCTAGAAATCGCCTTGCTAAAATAGACGTAAATAATAATTATATTAAGAATAGATAGTGTATAGTACTTCTCTTAGAATAATTTAACCTAGCTATACTAGTAGATCTTCTTAGAGAGGTCTAGAATACCTAGAATCTATATACCGCCCTAATTAATATTATTCTACTAGCTATAGCTAAGCCTATTAATAACCTAATTAACCTAGCGTACTAAAGGTTAGATATAGCCTAAGCTATAATGTCTACTCTTTAGAATAAATAAGTAAAATAATAGCTAAGAATACTATAAAAAGAGCTAAGAATACTAATACTAGATTATAGAACTCTTAATAGATAGATCTACTACTAAAACTAATTGTTTACTCCGCCTAATAATAAGTTACGAATCTAAATTCTCTACTAAACTTACTCTACTAGCCTTACTAGATACTCTAGCTAAGTTAAAACTATTAACCTAGTTATAAGAGACTACTAGTAGCCTAGAGTTACTAGAGACGTTAAGAAATACGTTAGAGCTTGCGAGCTGTGCATACGTATTAAAAGCTTACGCCTTACTTCTTAAGGCTTTCTTTAACTATTACTAGTACTATTTCGTGCCTAGTTAGATATATCTGTTAACTATATTACCCTATTACTACTATGCAAGAAGAATAGGTAAATATATAAGCACCTGCTAGTAGTTATCTACCGCCTTACTAAAATACGCTATCTTATTCTAGTCTCTTTACTATCTATAGAGAAATTAGTAGATACTTTTATAAGCCGCGTATACTATTTATATAGTACGCTAGATAATATAGTTTTAGACTAAGGCATATAGTTTATTTCTAAATTCTAGCACTACCTCTTAGAGAGGCTAGGTATTAAGCTAAAACACTTATTGTCCTTCTATCTAGAGACTAACAGCTAAACGAAAAGAGTTAATAGTAGTGTTAAACAATACCTTCGCGCGTTTATAAACTTCTACTAAGATAACTAGGTCTAATAGCTACCTCTTGCTAAATTTACGATAAATAATATAGTATTAGAGACTATAGGCGTGTTTCTATTCTTTGCGAACTATAGCTATAACCTCTAATTAGGTTTAGAGCTCTTATAACTATATCTACTAAACTTATCTCTAACGTAGAAATAGTAGTTCTACTGTGCTAACGCTATTACAGACCGCTTTAAGCGTATACTTACCTAACTAAAAGCCCTCGCATAGTAGTCTATTAACTAGTATAAGTAATATACTAATAATTACTAGAAAGACGCGCTACGCTATAAGAAAGGCTAGAAGGTCTACGTTAATACACGTAACATAAAAACTAACTGCCTAATAAAGAAAGGGGATAATAAGATAGCGAAACTATATAAAGTTAAGAAAGTCTACCTACGCGCTTGTCTGCTAGACCTACTACTATCTATAAAAATCTTTCTAGTATTCTATTACTCGCTTCTACAACCTTAACATAATGCTAAAAGCCTTTTAGAATAAGATAAGATTAACAAAGCGAAGTTACGCTACCTGCGTAGAAGAGTCCTAGAACAAAAGAACAGATTAGACGAAGTAACTAAGTAATAGGAATTTAATAAGCTACTTAATAGCTATAATAACTATAGAGACCTATAATACCTTGTTAAATAGAGACACTATAAGCTCTTCTAGCAACTAGTAATAGACCTTAGAGGCTAAGATAAAGTAATTCTAGCCTTCTATAGTATACACCTAGAAAAGCTAGAACTACTAACATAGGTAAGAAAGTTAGCTAAGCTCTAACAGAGATAGAGAGAATTTTTTAGAAGTTAGGCTATTTAAGACAAATAGTAAAGTAGAAGAGGGGTACTATTATAGCACTAATATAGGTTTAGGTTTAGGTACTACTTACGTAACGGCGGCTAGCGTCTTGCTAGCGTCTTAGCGCCTATATAGATATTTCCCGTAGCCTGCTAAGCTTTCTACTTCTTATAGTATAATATATTATATTACTATATTACCTGCTTCGTAATAGCTAGCTATAGTGCTAAGCTAGAATATCTATAGTAAGACCTATAAATACTAGTATAGCTATTATATGTTTTAATTCTTCTAGTTCTCTATTAATTTAGCCTTTCTAGTAAAGGCTAAAGATTTCTTACTCTATTCTATTTTTCGAGAAGAGCTATATCTCGAAAAGTAGAATTATAACAACGTGTTCGTGTCTTCGCTATTAACGATACGCTATAGCTACGAATAAGAAGCGTCTATATATTACTCTGTACTCTAGTAGAGTTGTAGGTAATAAGAAAAGAAGGTCTCTAGAGACGTTCGTCTAAATTACCTTAATATAAGCTAACATCTCTAGATTTTACTAGACGTTTCTAATTAGACTAAAAGCTAAGAAGAGTATAGATATTCCTAGTATTCGCTGTTATGTAAAGAATAACCTAACTAGCGAATAGGTATACGAAGAGAAGAGCGTTAGCAACGTCTAATTAATAAATACACTACTTACGCGTATCGTTATTGTAAAGGTAAAGAATAAACAGCGTCTAGTTAATCTTCTTTAAGGTCTTTTAATTATTAATAGCGACCTGAATTAGAGATGCCGTAGCTAGGTTAGGCAGGCTCTAGTAGAAATTTCGAAGAACAGAAAGTGTATAGGCTCTTCTTAGCTAGATTAAGAGAAAATTAAGACGTTTGTAAGGGAATACGCCGCTTAGAAAACTACTATAGAGAGGTACGAAAAGGTAGAGAATATATTAAAGCCTAAACTAATATATAATCTACTCGAAGAGAAGAAGACTATACGTTAAGAAGAAAATAGTTACGTTATGCTAAGTGCAGATAACTATATTATATAGTGTTCTAACAGCCTTACTACTCGCTCTACTATCTGTTACGCGTCGCTTCTATTTCTAGTTCTTTAGAGTAGAGGTCGAGTAATAAAAGAAGTATACCTTGCTATTCGCCTCTAGTAAGGTTTCTAAACTACGCAGACGTGTATTTCTAATAGAGAGGATACTACCCTAAGAACTTCTAATCGATGATTCTAACTATCTCATTCTTATGAATTAAGATGTTAGACGAGTTTAGATCGCAATGTGTAAAAACTAGGGGCGGCTACTAGCTATCTTATTTACTAATTATAGCTTTAATGTTGTCGGCGTCTTGTTTAGTAACGTGTTCGCCTATCTGTGTTAATTCAAGATCCTTTCTTAGCTAGCGGTGAAACTCTTGGATAGTCTTAAAAGGCCTAAAGCGCGGCGTCCCGTGGGGTAGGCGAGAATCGTACAAGGAGCTACCAACGCAGCTCTCTACTCCCGTATTAGGCGGAGGCTCTAAAGTCCGAAGTTCTTTGATTATCTCCTTTAGCTGCGAGAAGATTTTCCGAAGAGACTCCTTAGATAGGTTCTTCCAGGCACCTGCCAAAGTCTCGCCTCGGATCCGTTCTATGACAATATACGCTCTGTTCTTGTGAAGAAAGGAGCAATAAATTGTAGGGACAGGGATTAATGTATGTTAAGCGACATACTTCATCGTGACGGCTTTAGACAGGTGTACTGAATATCCTGTTTTGAGAATTATGTGCTTGGAAAGCGGTATGCATGGCCCGTCCCGAGTGAAGAACTTCGCCGTGGTACGAAGTGCTAACCGAGCTAGGAAGCGACGAACGTATGTGCTGTTGATCCCAAAGGCTTCGCTGCCTTCATGCTGGGCTTCATAGTTGTTCGCAGGATTAAAGTAAGGACTTGCCATGGCGAGAGCAATATTTATAAGATGGATGAAGGCCGTAGGAAAAGGATATCGCGGTTAGGGGAGGAACTGCGGATAGCTTGTCAAATGAGTGAAAAAGTAGCTCAACTCTAGGTTAGGGTTAATCCACGTACCATATCTCGTCTTTGACGTTGGTAAATAGCGACTGGTCTCGCCTACTCTGGGGCCCTAACCCATTCAATCCTCCTCTTGCAACTCTTCGATGGACTGGACGTTCTTGGAACGCGCGGTCTGGGTGAAGGCAGAGATTTTAGCAGTCCGCTATCTTCGACGGTATTACGCCCACATTCTCGCACAGCGCCTACAGGATCCTTAACGGCGTATGGACAGGTTGGCTTGCGCGGGCTTCTCGTGGGGCGTCAAAGGGTGGCTCCCGAGATTCGAAGACGGTTGTTAAGCTCGCCAGCGAGGAGCCAGCGTTGACGCCAAGCCGGGACACTCCAGCGCCCCGCCAAGCTGACGGCGAACTGCGAACATTACAACAACATCAATATCGCACTCAACACTCGATAATCCCACCTATCGCCACTGCTTATGACATGATGAAGCTGTGTTCGACCGCCTACACTCCCAGACAAAGCGGCAAAATTGCGCGCAACGCCACCTCGCAACGACTGAACGCCGCGACACGCGATAAAGGAGAGACAGATCCCCGAAGGAGGCGGTGCCAACGAAAGAAGTGGTGACAGCGACACCCAGAAAGGGGCGACAAGGGCGACCGGAAGCGACGCAGACGCTCAAAGAAGCGCAGTCAATGCGGGTTCATCTTTACGCTCCAAAGAGCCTTGGAAGACCACCTCGACAAAGGCGACCTGACATACCTCAACCCAAACATCGAATTTCTTCCCTTAAGGAATGCCGAGGAGACTGGTGTATCGCTCCGCGAGCCCATCACGGAGCTGTGGAGCCGTTGCGAGGTGAGATGGGCTTACGTTCGTGACCCTCCCATTCCACTGACCGACCACGACTACAGAATCATCGACGATACCTTGTCCGACGCATTCGAACAAGCGGAGAAATGGCGCGATATAGCATCCGAGCCTCACTGGACATCCGTAGTGGTGGGTCCCATCTGCATCCCCTGCGGCGAATTTGAGGGCCTGTGGCCTGTCCTCGATGTGTATGTAACTCACTATATCTTTACGGATAAGCTGAGCTGACGCCTTCTTTAGGACCCCTAGCGAGATCTCCCCCGTTCGTATTCGTCCTTCTCCTGCTTCCATTTGCTGTGCTTCTCTATTTCTGAGAGAACTCGGCTGCAGCGCTAGTGCGTGGCACGACGCGCGCAGCGACACGCAATAGCCAATTATCCGTAGCGCAAAAAAGATTTTATATATACATCGTCCAATGGCTACAGCGTATTCGAGGCATAGTGAGCATAGGACGTGGGAACACAGGCTTGGTTGGTGGGGGGTGGAGCAGGTTGCCACCGCGATAGTCGACGTATTGGAGTGAGTTCCCGCATGCGTGACGGGGCAAATGGTTCCCACGACATTGGACACTGCGCTGGCCACCGCCACCAATCCACCGCGCTGCTCACCATCACCAATCCACGCCGCTGGCCACCGTCAACCATGGCCAAAAACCGCGATGGCATTGACAGCCCAAATTATGCAAAGCAGTTGCACTAGCGAACCGGTATTTCTTCAAATGATTCTATTCTTTAAGGTGACAGCCTACTCCTACTCATCAATCCTTTTTCTTTCGCCTTTTTTAAGATGCGCTGTAAGAAGATGTACCGGGTAGTGATGTTATCGGTCTCGTGTGCGTATGAGTGGAGGTTACGGCCCATCGACGCACTAGGACACAAAGACATCTTCGTACAACGAGTTCGTATTCACTCATGGCGATTTAGGTCCCAACAACCTAAGGATGGACCCGAATACGCTAATAGTGAAGTGTGTGATCGATTGGGAGCATTCGGGATATTCCCCCCCGGGATTCCAGAAATGGTCGGTCGATGATGGCACCTATCATGCTTTATATGAGGATCATCAAACAATTTTTGAGCTTGCCAGAAGTATCGAGCCTTGATTATACTCCCTATACACATATTTCACCAGATAGAGATAAAGATCAAAGAGTTTGATCTTAGGCCAAACTATCTACGCATAGCCTCCGCTAAATATATAACTAATCGCAGGTGAAGGCGGAGTCGGCGCAGACTGAGAGGAAATTAAAGTAGAGCTACAGGATTTGGAGGTCAATCACAAGGCGTAGAAACTTGCAATTTGGCCGGGCCAACCGACCTCGCCTTGTTGGCGATGGCATAGTCGCCCGACAAGACGTCGTTGTCCTTGAGCCGAGCTTCCGTAGTCAGGGGCCGTTATTCCTTGCTGTCTTTCGACCGTGGCGAGCGACGATTTGTATTCCTATACTCAGACTAGTGCCTTCTCTACGTCCAGAGAATCCCCGCTGAGGTGTTGCGGCTGCCACATCCTCCTTCCCATTACCAGGTCGCGCACGACCCATATTTGGGAAGACTGCCTCCTTGTAGTGCGGCACGAGAACCGGGTACCACTTCTGTGCGTATCGATCGGAAGCTTGGTCGCGTGGGCTCGTCTAAAGAGTTTGACGTCTGTAGATCGAGTCCTGAGGAGGAGGAGGAGGAGGAGGAGGAGGGAGCTCGATATGCCGAGCTGATAGGACATAACACCATCCTAACACCATCGCGAAGACAAAGTTGCCCGGAGAAGCGTTCTGAAGGTCTTCAAACCCTGGCCAGAATGTCTCGTTTGTGACTTGACAGCAGTAGCCCCGGCTTATGGGTACAGTGTCGCAAGCCTGTAGGGATTATTGATCATGGACGAGGACCGACCAGCAGGAACGAAGAGGAATTGGAGCGACGGGAAAGGGCGAGAGGTACGGGTGAGGAGGTGATTTTGGAGGAGAAAAGAGTCCGGAACTCTACGGGAAGGGAACGATTCGCGATCGGATGTGATGATCAGCTATACTTTGGATTATCAGCAACCTGTCAGCAACGAAAATGGGGGAACATGCTGTCCTGAGCCGTTCCAGCGCGCCTTTTTTACTCTCCACAAGGTAGGGGCAGAACGCGATCAACACCCGAGCACCGAGTTAGTGGCCCGCCAAGCCACGCTACCCGGCATAACTGCGGCAAAATCCGGGACCAAAACTAAGGTCCTTACTCCTTCATCAATCCCAACACACCACCATGTCCGACCAAGACGCCCTGACACCGCGTGTAATCATTTTTCGCCATGGTAAGTTCTTCGCTTCACCAGATTAAAATGAACCGTTTGTTGACGATACACGTGCTGTAAACAGGAGAGACGGAATGGGCCAAGTCCGGCCGCTTCACGAGCTTTACAGAGATTGAGCTGACCCAGGCGGGCGTTGCGCAGGTCTTCTCGGTGGCAGCGAGGCTCGTGGGTGCCGGCAGACTCCTCGACCCACGCCGCCTTGTGCAGGTGTTTGTCAGCCCAAGGGTGAGGGCTGTAAAGACCTTGGAGCTGTTGCTGTCGGCCTACCCCGATGTCGTCGCAGGGAAGGTTACCTATACTGAGGACATCACGGAGTGGAGTTATGGCGATTATGAAGGACGTAAAGACCAGGAGATCAGACTTTTGAGGAAGAAGAGGGGTCTAGACCAGGAGAAGGAGTGGGATATCTGGTTAGATGGGTGTGAGGGTGGAGAGTATGTTGTGCCCTTACCTGGTTATTGCTAATGGGCTGTTGCTAATACCTTAAAGATCAAGCCAGCAAGTTACCGAGCGGCTAGACAAGCTTATCTCGCAGATTAGAGAGATGCAGAAGCCTTACATGTGTGGAGAGAAACCCGCTGATGTCCTTCTTGTACGTCCTTTCGCCCTTCGTATTAGCCCTTTATTTTGCTCCCCAGCTTTACCTATAGCGGCTGAGAGATGAGAATTGCAGGTTGCACATGGCCTTATCCTTCGTTGTTTTGTGAAGCGATGGCTCGGTTTATCAATTGATAGTCCTCTCCAGATGATATTAGCCCCCGGGGCAATGGCTATTTTGAGGTATGCCTTTTCTGATAACTTAAGGTTATAGTAAGCTATAGCGCTAACGTTAAATTACACCGACCGATAGCTACAAAAAGAATAACATCAACGAACCGGCCATCCACATTGGCCTAGCGCTTCCATCCGAGGAGGAGAGTAAGTTCTAGATGAGACGGTAGTGATGTGAGAAAAGGAGGGTAACGAAGGAGTATGCTGTTCCAACCCGCAAAGTCTTAGCCTACATGAGATCTGGCATCCTGAAACTCATTTTCTCTGTAATCAAACAGATACTGGAACACTGCCGCTCAGCCCGGAGTCGGCCCCGTCAGCCGCCGGAGCTGCCTCCTGGCTGGCCCTAGTGATGGAGAATAACTCCTCGTAGGCATTGCCCAGTTCCTCATCATAGTCTATTCGCGACCGAAGGACTTCGCGGCCAGCAGCGAACTCATCCCCGTTCCATAGCCTATACTTTAGCAGGTCTGACGACGCGAGGATCGACATCGTCTCGGCGTCCGCCGACTCGGCTAGGATGAACAGCAGCTGGACCCCCTTTAGGCGGCTGGTGTCACACCGGTCGATGAAGAGCTTCAGCACAGCGTGGTTGTTATAGATCATCGCCATCGTAAGCGGTGACTGTCCGTTACTCGATATGTAGCCCGGGTCAGCGCTATAAGTGAGTAGGATATCCGCACATTCGACGTTTTGCATGCTGGCAACCGTTAGCAGCGCTGTTCGACCCTCCGGGTTGCACGCGTCGACCTTGGCGCCGAATTTAATGAGCAATTTGACCATCCCCAACAGACCGCCGAAGCTGGCGGCAGTGAGCGGGCTGCTGCGGAACAGGCCTTTTGGCACTTCGGGGTTGGGATTTGCGCCGGCCTCGAGGACGATGCGGAGGGCATCGTCGTTGTGACTATCGACTGCATGCAGGACCGTAGTGCGGCCGCTTACATCCATTGTGTTTAAGGGGGAGCCGCGGTCGATCAGTAGTTTCATGTCAGACAGCTGGGCCAGAGCCGTGGCCCAGTCAAGTGCGGTGCGGCCCATGGCGTCCGTGACAATGCTGTGGATATGGGGAAATTGCTGCTCCTAGCCGCCAGTCCGTGCTTCCCGGATCCCCGCAGCGCGTCCCACCCACACCACCCGCATCGCCCACATCGCTCGTCTAACAACCAACGTCACACGTCGTCGCCATGCTCCCGTTCGCGCTTCCTAAAAAGGCAACCCCAGAAGACGCGCGGAAGAAGGCCGGGTACACTAAATGGCAATGGGACAGGTTCTACGTATGCAGGCGGCCTAGAAATAACGGCGCGATTGCTAAAGCTAGACAGCGCCTCACCAAGTCGGAAGCAAAAATGGTTCACCAGAAGCACCCAGACTGGACGTGGCCGGCGGTACCAGTTGAGGAGAAGGAGGAGATGATGAAACGGGTTAACGCTGAGTTAGCCGCATGGAACATTCCCGAGGTTGGGGAAGACGTGTTTGGCTGGCGGATGTCATTAGCGATCCGAGACTGCCGCCATACTGCAGGTATGTATGGCATAGAAGCAGCAATATTCCTCTAATCATAATAGGGAGTCGCACACGCCATGCAAGCCAATCGACAGACGCTCATTCCGAGACGGGGCAGCCTGCTGCAAGCCAAGACTCAACCCCTGCCCGCAACGCTGGAGAAACCGTGCGACGCCTTCAAGAGGGTAGTCTATGGCCAATACGGAAGATGAGCAAGCTGCGCAAGAGCGGATTGGGACATTGAGCATGGGAGCTGTTCCTCCTCTGTATGTTGACCCACTACAGCCATCTAGGGAAAGGCTCCGACGTCTCAGGCATACCTAGTCCACCCAAGGAGCTCGAGGACAGGCGAGGCATCACCGGGGATGTGCATGACCGCCCGTGTAACCACTATAGAAGATGCTGAATCAAGATTTGCTCGCGGAAAGTTTTGGTGTAGGAACCCCGGCATCGCGTTCCACCTCCTGAGCTCGTTCTTCGCGTAAGGGCGTCACCTTAACAGCGCTTTTATACAAATCCTTCGCAGAAATACGCATGGTATCGAACTAAAGACACTCCGAAGCATCGCCACGCTCGCCAGAAGAGGATAGTCCATCGTTATGCGCAAAGTTGTGCGCAGCCCCTCTTGCAATCTCTTTGGGCGCAGCTTTATTTTCGTCAAGGTGTAGCACTCTTATATTTTTGGCGGCGAAGTTAAGTTGTGAACTACGCCAACATAGAAGTAGAGAAGATAGTACTCTAGTTTACCATTCTAAGACGGAGGCTCGAATCCTTGAAGAATGCCCATCCATGTATTCGCCAGACCTTGGGGTTCGACGCACTTGGTCAGTAATGTAGTGAGGTTCTCTAACTAGTAGTTGTAAGGGGACATGTTCTGTGTTAGCTCCGCCGGCCGGACTCTAGTTTCAATAACCATGTCGGCTTGCGCAAGTAGGAATTCCATTAGCTTCGACGCATACCAGCGCGGATTGTATAGATTCCTGAAGGCATTGCAGCGGCTACGGCAGTGCACACCGGAAGTGTGTATAATACGCAGTAGAGTCCTGCCCCGTGCCGGCGAAAGCATTCCAAAGGAATGCGCCGATTTCGACTATCGTCCCGTTGTCGCGTACGTGTACCTCGAGTTCCTCGAATGTTGTTGTTTTCAACTAGGATATCGACACCGAAAGCGGCACGTATGGTATTATGTACCTGCCATGTCTAACGCTTACCCGTAGAATAGAGACCCCGTTCGCCGCAGATCTGCCTTCTGGCGGCCCCCACGCCGAATAATCATCGCAAGAACTATTCTACTAACGGGAAAAGGAAGGAGGAGAAAACACGACCAGACATAATACATTCAAATTTTCTAGTAGATAACCCATCCTGAGTGCGCGGGGTGAAGCAGCTGAGGCTTGCTGTCGCGCGCCTCCCGTCCCCCTAGTCAACCAATAGCCAAATTTTCTGGTTCCCCGATAAAGGAGTCAATCCTATCGTGCAAGAATTTGTGCATATTGCGGTATGCCAAACAGACCACGGTTGGTTTCGTACAGTGGAGCGTAGTGATTTTCCCGTCCCGAATTTCGTCAAGGTAGAGAATGACCTGATAGCTCGAGACGACATTGCCTGAGATCACGATAGTCGATCTCATTCTTAGGTCCGATTCTTTGTAGCGGGTTTGCAGCCATTTTATCTGGTCTTTCAGAAGTCAGTAGGCCAGTCAGTTACAGAAGAAGGTTCTCACCTCCCACCAACCTGGGCAGCGCATTGTCGAGTTCGATCATGTCCATATTGAGGAGTCAGGTGAATGGTGTTTGGGATGGGATGGATGCTCTACGCCCGCGCATTTTTTTATATATACCGCTGCGGGTCTGAGCTCTCCTGCGGTGGTCTTTGTTGCATTAGCGTCCCACATTTACCTAGGTAGCAGAACGAAAGATCAGCTCGTGTAGATGCATCTTTCGAAGAAGCCTGCATGCGGACTGCCCGAAAAGGGGCATGTGGGGAGGGGCTAGGCGAACAGCGTACGCAACATAACTCTACAATCACTTGAGTCAGACGCAGTGCGCAGTACACGCCACTTCGCAGGGCCTCCCTGTTAAAGGTGCTCAACACGCACACCATGGACCCCCGTCTCTGTGCCGTGCAACTACCTCGTCTGCCGAGTGACGCAGCTCATCGGGCCAATCATCAGATCATGCCTCACCGGAGTGGGTGGTGCTTCTACCTACTTTATGGCGTAGCGCAGGTAAACTCAAGAGAGGGGAACACAAGTGAGAGGAGATTGCATGTGAGATCATGCCTCATTCTCGACCCGGTTCCTGTAGAGCCAAATACATGGCGCGGTCACTCGCGCCCTGGCACAAGGGCATCACCCAAATCGATGTATTCTGGATGCCACGCTAATGTTGGCGGGCCATATCCCCTAGGCTTGCCGCTTCCTGCTTCAAGAATGCCGCGTAGCCTGCTAACTCGCCAACGCGGTCACGAGGAAGAGCCGCTCCATTCAACAAGATCCTGCGATCGTCGTCACAGTTTACGACATCCTCAAGCTGGAACTTGGTATAGATATCAAGCCTAGCACAACCTCTAACTCTCGACAAACTTTCGGCCGCCTTGTAAGCCAACTCGCTAATAAGCTCCTTCACCCTCTCCCGCCACTGTTCGGGTAGATTCCAATCCATGCCCACAAGTCGAATTATACCACACTCTTCCCTCAATTCCACCAGCGCTCGCACAAGCACGCCGTCTGTGGCTGTCTTGATATCGAGTATGCACTCGATGTGTGATATCGAGCTCCAAGGATTCCCGCCATCATTGTGTCGAGAGTTCAGTGATCTTCTCTCTTTCTCCACACTCGCAGCCTCGCTTCGCTGTGGCAGTGTATCAGGACTTGCGCCTCCCTGGTTCCTTTCGTCCCCCTCCGACCGAAAACACCCGCTATCTCCGTCTTCTCGCTTCTTCGCGAATAGCTCTCCCTGCTCACCCATCTTCCACATCTTAAGACTGGACTGGGCCAGCGCTGTTGTAGAGTTGCGAATAAGGTTCGTCGTGGATTGGGAGTGCGGAAGCGTTAAGTTTGGCACTCGACTCTGATCCGAGCCGCCCTCGGTGCGTTGATGGACAGGGCCTGGAGGAGGTTGTGACGGTGGTTGCTGGTATTAGTGTGGGGTAGCCAATGCTGGAGGGTTGGTTACCAATCCTAATACCTTCCTAAGCGGACGACGGTAGGCGCAGCGCACGAAAGCGTGATCGGGACGAGGGCAAGGCTAGTCGTGCAGGAAGGCAACTGGTAAAAGACTGGAGGACGTCTCTGCCGGGAGCGTGCATGATATATTATAGAGCATGGGCCCTTACTTACCCTTGGGGGAAGTGGCTCCGCGGCGGGATGCAAAGCGAGCGGCTTTACTTCTAGTTAGCCGATGGGGTATCCGCCATCGCGGTATAAGCTTAGCGTGGCTATTAGGCGCTCTGTGCGGGAGTAGGGATGGTCTGGTTAGCTCTTCGAGGGCTGGAGCAAGCGCTGGCGTGCTTAATTAGAAGCACGACTATTTAGACAAACTGCAGGTTAGAGAAGGTAGCATCTCTTGCCTCTTTAAAGCCAAGCTTGCAGCATCACGTACAGCCGGACTAGTATAGACAGACTACTAGGAAAAGATTACGGCAGCCATCTTTCGGTGCGCTCGTGTATTCTGTGGAAGATTCTATCTACATTACATTACCTAGTGAATCGTCCTGCCTAGCGCTGAAGCCAACCCTGCAGCTGGTCTTGCAGCTAAGCGCTGTACCATCCGCCTGCCTTATTTAATGTTCTGCTCCTCTGCTGCCTCTGCTACCTCTGCCGCCTCTGCCGCCTCTGCCTTTCGTCGCCTTATTTCCTCCTGCGCCTGCGCTAAAGCCTTGGCATGCTGCATATTCACTCGCGCAAACTCGTCTTGTCTCTTGTTATACTCCTGGACTCGGTCTCACATAGATTAGTACAGACTCGGCTTGGAGGCTTTATTACGATACATACTGAGCTCCTCCTGGCTGTCCAGCCGTCTAAGGAGTTTCTTAAAGTCTTTGCTAGAGATCTCGATTAATCTACCTTCCGCTTGGGCTAGATTGTCACGCGTAACCGTGACTTTCATGCTAATAGGCTCAATACTGTCTAGAACAGGAAGGCCGATACCCTCGGGAGGATGGGAGTAAGAGACCTGCACATTGCCGTTTTCTAGTCTCTTCGATGGGGGCGAAAACATAAACGGCTAGTCCGACAGTTCAGGAGGAAAGTTCCCTGCCGCCTCCAAGGCACTGTCGACTATGTCGCACTGTTCCCGGAGAGGGAGAGACATAGTAAAGACTAAGACGGAGTTCCGGCTACTGCAGATGTTCTGGGAGGGAGGTACTGGAAAGGGGATGGGGCACGAGGAGATACGGAAACAGGTGTTAGATTGCGAAATTCAGAGCTTTTATACTATTGTCGGGCTCTCAGCTTCTTGGCGTTCTAACACGCAGGCAGGGTTGGATAGGTCTCTTTACCCGCCCGCATCGTCGCTATTGGCCCATTCCCTCATCCAACCCAGGCCGCAGGGGGAGCATGCAAGCACGGGAGATGCTAGCGGCAAGAGATAGGCTAGATTAAAAATAGTAACTACAAGAGAATGCGGTGAGTTGGCATGAGGGGCCGGAAGCTGCAGGAAACATATGGAAGGACGTAAGCGATTGGAGTTGAACCGGATTCGTCGTTGGGCGGCGTTCACTTGTCAAGCCGACTCGCCCGCAAGTTTCTTCCCTATTACGTTCCTTTCGTGTACCGAAGATTACGATGTGGGCTGGGATAGTTCGGTGTTAATCGACGTACACCCCAATGCTCTTGTTGACGCTCTAAAGCCATGGCTCCCCCTATTCTCGGTTTTCCAGACTCGGATGGCATACAGAAGAAAAAGAATAGCGAGTTCTAGGAGAGCATGTGTCTCTTCAGATTAGCAGGAGAAGTTTTGTCGTGGTGGCTCTCTTACCAAGCAATACACATGGATGAGAGAACTCTGGTAGTGAAGAGGGAACAAAAGGGCGAGAAGAACGTCTGCGAGAGTTGCGAATCCGAAAAGACATCCAATGAGCTTAAATTTTCGTGTCCTCGTGGTCGGCCACTTGTAGATGTAAAGAGCGATAGCGGCCGTCACTGTAAAACGGAAGACGGCGTTTGCAATAAAAGCGAGCGCTTTCAATGGTACCAGAACACCACAGAGCTGAAACGTGATGGTGACTACGGCGGCGAGGATTAACCCTAGACGTAACCACAGATGTTCCGACAGGACCGGGGGAAAGAAGCCGACGATTTGCCAGCAAATATAGGTCTGGGCTTCTTAGCAATTGCCCATCTACATAGGCGAATACAAACCTCAATCACGAGCCCGTTCGTCCAAGGCAACGTCAAGGACATCCAATATGCCGGTTCATTCCCAGTATATAGCCAGGCGAGGAGAGCTGCCTCAGAACCCAAGCAGCCAATTGCGAACCCGAAGGCACACACCCTATGCTTCATGCCTTTCCCCCAGGGGCGGTGTTCAGCGATACCTGGAAGGTTTGCATCTCCCCAGGGACGGCGCGCATGGTGGTGACCGAGCAGCCAGATGAGTCGCGCGACGACCAGAGCGCCTACAGGCCATAGGTTAATCATGTCGTAAGAAGGGAAACGAGGATAACCGATGTCGGCGTAAATCGCAGCGTACAGGATGCAGGCAAAGAACGTGCAGGAAGGCAACCGGTGAAGGACTGAGAAAGGCGGTAGGGCGGTGTGGACTGAAGGACGTTCCAGCCTCGTCGGGGACGTGCATGATATACATTCACGGCATCCCCACCCTTGCCCAGTTTCGGGGGGTTGCTGGATCAGAAAGCTGACGGAGCGTGCTCGGCTTACCTTGAGAAGCGAAGCCATAGACGGGTGGGAAAGGAGGCGAAACTGGCGGGGCAGAGCATCCAAGTTGCTTCGGGACCGAGACGGACCCTGGTGGAGGTCGAGTAGTCGGGTAGGGGCACCCCATTTGCGTGGGTTTTCTCGCCAAGGGGGAATGCCGCAGGGTTGATCTGGAGGTAGGGTGGCTTGGTCATCGGATCCTATCGCGTAAGTGTCCTCGCGCTAACCATCTTTGAATGCGAGCCATGCCCCTTCGCCGCACACGATCTTCTCGTACATCATGCCATTCTCTCCACCTGAGGCTTTCCCCCAAGAGCTCGGTCCGCGATCAAATTAAGATGTCCAGTACGGTCTCAGAGCTCGCCACAACCAACGGCCCCTTCAAGAAGTACCAGACTTCCTGCGGTGACGTGCGGATTATAACCTGCCCTAATCTCTCCACAGCGGACCGCCGGGTTCTTGGTTCGTGTTTGTTGGGTGGCGTTTTAATGCGGGCTACTTCGACCCGTGTCAGTTCTCAGTCGGAAGTGAAGCCATCATGGCAAGAGTTGGCTGGGTCAAGGCACTCGAGGGCCCTATCAAAGGGGATAAGAGTCACGGCCGAGGAACGTCGCCTCGAATAGGGCGCCCCCGGTTTCCGTTTTAACCATAGAAAGCCGCGGAGGGCGGCCCGCGCCATGCTCCATTCAATGTTGTAGATTGCCACCGCTTTGGAGGCGGCTACCGCGCGCTTCCCGTCCTGTCGGCTCCATTTCCGTTTGGCTTTCCTACTTTCTTCCGCCTTCCTCTCTCCCCTCACCCCCATCACCATGGCGCCCTCCACCTCCGCCTCGCGGCCCTTCAGTTTCTTCCGCCTGCCAGTCGAGCTGCAGCTGCGCGTCCTGCGTTGCGACCCCTTCTCGACTCTCGCGTTGATTCGCGCTTCGAACAGCGTGCGAGACCTCTTCCAAACACACTCCAACTCCGTCCTCCGGTCCCTTCTTCACCTGTGGCCTCCACAATTGCGCCACCTCATCAGGACACTTCTTGCCGTTCGCCAAGGGCTACTACTTTCTTCTCCGGCAAACAAAGAAGATATTCGCCAGCTCTATAACCGCTATCTCGAGCCGGCGTCGGGCCACCCCGAACATATCGATTTCCCCCCGCTACAGACGCTGAAGCTCCTTTGCACGCTGACCCTCGATATCGACATCCTCTCCCAAATCATCGTCCATCGGGCAGCCGATGTGGCTGCGAAAGCATTCCGAGCTCCCGCGATCGAAGGATGGCCGCCGCTCACCAGCATTCTGAGCCAAGAAGAGCTCCACAGGATCGAACGAGCAATTCTTTGGCTCCTGTTATATTTTCAGCTCCGGCGCCATAAACCGGGGGGCGCGTATTTCTCGCTAGCAGACGTTTTCATCGGCGAACTCTCGAGCTGGGAAATCGAGGAGTGGTTCACCGCCGTGAACTTCGTCTGCTATTTCGTGTACCACGTCAACGAGTCCGAGTTCCGGCCCTTATACAATCAGTACAGCTTTCGCTCCTTCTTTAAAGACATTTCCCTGGATTCTTTCCTGAGAGCGGCACGCAGTATAGTAGAGTTCTCACCTTGGCATTCTCTACGAAACGCCATAAACGAGCATCTATCGTGTGCATAAATCAGTAGAAATCTTGGCAGCCTCTCGATTTTCGCGCGCGCGGGCGGGGTCAAGAAAGGACGCCTTTATCTACAAATCTCTCCTCAACGCTTTAAAAGATTTTCTTCAAAATTTGAAGGAGACTTCTCCAATACGTGAAGAAGAGTTCTTTAAATTTTAAAGAAAATCCATGTAAGCATAAGAAACTTCGCATTTTCTCTTCAACGCTTTAAAGAATTCTCTTCAAATTTTAAAGAACTCTTCTCCATATGTTGAAGAACGATCCTTCAAATTTTAAAGAGAATCGAAGGGGTGGTGTTTTGTGCATCCTTCATGAAGGAGGTTTCTTCATTTCTTTGAATTTCTTTTCAACGCCGTAAAGGATTGTCTTCAAAATTTCAAGAACTCTTCTTTATATCTTGAAGAACTTTTCTTGAAAATTTGAAGAGAAAATATCAAAGTTTAAAGAAGTTGATTTTTCGCGGCGCGCGCAAATTCGTGAGGAAGCCGCCAAGATTTCTACGGATTTATGCACACGATAGATGGATCTGCAAGCCCGGCCTTGGCAACACCTCCGCCGTTCCCTTCCCGCTTCATAGCTTCGCTTCTCAAGCACTTGAGGTTAGTCGATCGCGCCCCATCAGCTTTCCGGAGCTTATCGTCGTGCCTGCGGCTGTGAAGTGCCGTTGAATCTGTAAACTGGAAACGGCCATAAAGATCTACAACGCTGGCCTCCTGCGAAGGATCCAGATGTCAAGATTCTCCCTATCCTACGCAGCTTGACGTAGCTAGACGCTGGGGGGCTCACACGGGGTACCCAGCCAAGAAGCAGGATTCCCCGAGTAGCCGCCGCCTCTCAGTTTCAGACGCCACTGTTGGGGAGCAATTTCTCAAAAGGCAGGGGCCACTAAGGTCGATCCTTCATAACTCTCGGGGCATATCATGCATGCTCCCCCAACTACCTCAGGTGGGCTGGAACGTCCTCCCCGTCCTTCACCTTGCCACCAATCGCTTCAGTCCAGCTCTCTCGATATCGCCTCACGAGATCTCGGAGCCCACCGCGAGCAACGAGGCGTTCGCGGTCACATAATCAAACGCGGAAAGCCGAATCAGGCGGTTCTTTTGAGGGCGCAATGCCTATCGGAAGGTTACCGTTTTCATGCGATTAATGCCGCCAAGGTAAATCTCGGTGTAATGGAAAAGCCCCGTGCAGTACATGCTAACGGAGAAAGCAGCCGTGTATTTACCTGCATGTGTAAGACATATAACGTACTTTATCATCGAACCCCCCAAAAATGCCAAGCCCCCACCAAATGCCACTATCTCTATCATGAAGCCCTCCACAAACGCTCAATCGACTTTAGACGAATCCCGGATACAGCTTGCGCTCTAGGCTATTCAACAGGGCCTAGAGCTAAGCTTGCGGCGCGCTGCAGCTCTCTATAACGTAGGGTGGGAGAAAGTCCGCAGTCGACGCGACGGAATCGCTCCACGACGCGAAAAGACACCTAATCGAACAAAGCTTACTGCGAACGAAGAGCAGGCGATAGTCGAGCATATACTCAACCTAGACACGCGAGGATTTGCCCTCTAGCTTGCTACTGTTTAAGATATAGCTAACAAGCTGCTTACTAAGTAGAGTAAGAAGGTAGTAGGCTAAATCTAGCTAAACTACTTTATTACGCGCTATTCTAAGCTTAAAATATAGCTTAATTATAAGTA
>NW_022987224.1:1148056-1148629 GCF_010094035.1 Trematosphaeria pertusa | reverse complement strand
ATACGTATAATTTTAATAAATCTAGCTTTATAATAGAAATAATATTACCTTAAGTAGTAGTTACTAGCTCTAAGAGATAATTATAACTAAAGAGTTTTTAACTAGATAATTATATATTATAGTACTAATATAAGTTTAGATCTAGACGCTACTTACGTAAGTTTATAACTAGCGCCTTAGTATCTATATAGATATCTTCTATAGCTTACTAAGCCTTCTACTTTTTATAGTATAATATAGTTAATTATTCTTATATTTACTTTATAATAGTTTATACTATTTTTTTATAAGACTCTACTATCTTATAATAGTATTTCTAGCGCTATACTAGAGTTCTAGAAAGAAACTAAGAACTATAATACTATTATATATAGTTTAGTCTTACCTTATACTCTAGAAAACTATAAAACTACTAAGACTCTAATAAGAACTATAGTAAGTAATTAGTAATAATAGTAATAGAGAGAACTTCTTACTAATAGTATATAAGTCTAGCTAATTATATAATAAATAATAGTAGCTAGTATTAATATTAATCTAACTAAGCTTATTATATTACTAGAGCTAGAATAA
>NW_022987224.1:1139071-1145967 GCF_010094035.1 Trematosphaeria pertusa | reverse complement strand
AGTATAAGAATAACTAATAGTAATATTATATTAAAAATATTATAACTACTCTTATAAACCTTATAAATAATAATACTAATAGTAGTAGTAAGTATTATATTTTAGAGAATCTAAAAAAGTTTAAAGGTAATAAGAAGAATATACTAAAGCGTTAATAGTAGTTTAAGATATAGTAGTCTAGTAATTACTATATTCTTAAGATTAATAAATATATCTTTAATACTAGCTTCTACTAACTATAGTATATTATAGAATATCTAGAAGGTAATATCTATAGTCTACTAAGAATAAAATTTAAGATAATTACTAATAACTCTAATAACCTAGCTATCTAGCTATAGTAAACTTCTAAAGATACTCTAGAGAGTATAAGTTAGATCTATATATTAGGTAATCTATTATAATAGGTAAGAATTAACTTTACTAACTACTAGATAAAGAATAAAATCTAGCTAAATTTTAAGACTAAGTATAACTAGCTTATAACTATAGCTAGAAAGATAAAGACGTAGATAGTTAAGTTACTAAAGGTTAAGATCTTCTAGAAGCTCTCTAACGCTATTATAATAAGCTTAGACAAGCTAGAATTAGATAATATTAACGAATAGTATAAATTATACTAGAGAAGATAGAAGAATCTATAGAAGAAGGTCTATATTAATAAATAATAAGCTTACTATCTAGGTACTAGACTTACCTTATAAACCTAAGATCTATCTATCTACTAGAGTACTATACTCTCTAGTATAATAATAATAGACTCTTATACTATATAACTAGACGTACGTTATCTATTCTAAAGCTACTATCTAATCTAAGAGTAGTATATTTAGTAAAGCTTCTATTTCTACTATAAATAGGCTAGATATAGTAAGAATAGTTATATAAAAAAGAAATAAAATAATACTAGGTATAGATAAGCTAGACTAACTAGATTAGAGTATAAAGCTACTTAAATTCTATATACTCTATAGCTATAGCATCTATCTTAGTTCTTCTACTCTTACTCTTTATAGAGACTATTACTAGATAATCTATTCTAAATATAAAAGTTTATATAAGAGAAGATTAATAGCTTTATTTCTAGTCTAGTTACTCTAGTAAATATATTACTATCTATAGTCTTACTATTAATAAGCGCGTTAACCTCTAGCCTTCTAGAAAACTTCTAATCTCTAGTTAATAATATAATTAGAGGTTAGAAGAAAATTTAGAACTAGCTTAGAATAATACTATATATTAGATCTATTATATTTTAGCTAAATAGAAACTATTATAACTTAGATTTATAGATAGTAAATTATTACTTATTTAGATAATCTTATTTTTTACGTACTATAACTCTAAAATAGTTAATAGTCTTATTAATAGTAAATACTTAGAATAAGTATTTATTAGTAGAAATCTTATTAATAAACTTAACCTAGAGATAAAGCTAACTCTAGTACTATAAACACTTCTTCTAGCTAATAGTAAGATAGAGAACTAAGTTATAAGTTATACTATCTTACTAATAGCTACTAATAACTACTATAAATACTATCTATTCTTTATTACTACTCTAGTCTAGAAAACTCTAGTTATTCTTAGCCTACTATAGCTAAGACGTTATAACCTAAGTATAAACTAGATAGAGATAATATTAATATTTAACTTATAGTACTACTAATATTACTATTACTCTACTAGCCTTATCTTACTATTTTAAGCTTTTATAGTTATAAACTCTTTATAAGTCTTCTATAACCTTTCTATACTTAGTAAGTCTAAGTATTCTAATTATAGACTATCTATATATAAAAAAGTAGCTAAAAATAACTAACTATAGAAGAGCTTACTAATAACTATTAAAGTAAGTCTAATTCTAGACTACTTATACTACTATATATATAATACTAAGATAAAGAAAAGTATTATTCTAGAATACTATACTCTTATAATTTAAAGCTAATAGTAAGAAAAACTAGCTCTTACTTCTTTTACTACTAGATTAAGATAGAAGAAGAAACTAATATAAAAGTAACTACTTCTATTACTAAGTACTCTACTTTTATAGCTACTCTATATTATCTAGTAGTAGAATAAGTAACCTAATCTAGAAGATATTTAACTAGTATCTACTATAACTTTTCTTTAATTCTACTATAACTCTAGTATAAAGGCTATTAAGATTATCTAGAAGAAGCTTAACTAAGTAGAAATATAGAAATCTTCTAGAGAAACGTATAAGCTTCTTACTAAAGGTAAAACTCTACTATATCTAAGAGGTATTATAGAGGTAGATATTAAGAAGTTTATAAAGAGTAAACTAGATCTATTAAAGAAGAATCTTATTAAAATACTACTATTATAGCTAGTAGACCTATATAAAGAATTCTTATCTAGTAAAGTAGATAAGCTACTACTATAATAAGTCTAGAACTATAAGATTAAACTTATACTAGAGAAGAAGCTACTATACTAAAAGAATAGACTTTTTTTTCTACTAGAGCTATAAGTTATTAGAAAATAGATTAGTAATAACCTAGATAAAGAATTTATATAAGAATTCTAAGCGCGTTACGCTATCTTACTACTACTTATAGTAAAGTCTAGAGAGAGAATTTATATCTACTAAGACTATTAAGACCTTAATAATATTACTATTAAGAACTAGTACTTACTACTACTTATATATAAGACTCTAGACGTACTCTATAATACTAAGATTTATATAAAGCTAGATATTATTACTATCTTTAATAAGCTCTATATTATAAAGAGCTATAAGTAGAAAACTACTTTTATTACTTAATTTAGACTCTATAACTTACTTATTATACTATTTAGACTATATAATACTCTAGTCTTATTCTAGAACTATATTAACTATATACTATATAACCTACTAGACTAAACCTATATAGTCTATCTTAATAATATTCTAGTCTACTTAGCTAACTATAAGAAATATAAAGTCTATATCTAAAAGATAGTCTAATAATTAATTAAAGTAAGTCTATAAATTTAAAACTATAAAAATAAAGTATCTAGGTCTAATAGTCTCTCTAGATAGTATTAAGATAGATCTAGCTAAGGTCTAAACTATTATAAACTAGCTACTATCTTTATATTTTTAGAACTTATAGAAGTTTCTAGAATTTACTAACTTCTATAGACGCTTTATCTAAGACTTCTTAAGAATTACTAGCTTACTAAATAAGCTTATAAGAAAAGACTTATCTTAGATCTAGAAAGAGAAATAGTAATATATGTTTAAAAGTCTAAAGTTAGTCTTTACTATAGCTCTAGTACTTACTATATTTAACTATACTAAGCGTACTATTCTAGAGATTAATACGTCTAATTAGATCTTAGATAGAGTTCTTTTATAGTATAATAAGAAAGGTATACTACGCCTAGTTATCTACTTTTCTAGTAAATATACTACGCTAGAATATAACTATAAGATCTATAATAAGAAGCTTCTTACTATTATTAAAGTACTTAAAAAATAGAGACCTAAACTATAAGGCGTTATAGAGCTATTTAAAGTTATTACTAACTATAAGAATCTAGAATACTTTATCTTAACTAAGACTCTAAGCTAGTAATAGGTCTAGTAGTTAGAGTTTCTCTTATAGTTTAATTTCTAAATAATATACTAACTAGACTTAAAGACTATATAGCCTAATATACTAAGCTAGAAACCTAGAGACTACTCTAATAAAATAGATATAAATAATAACTATATTAAGAATAAATAGCGTATAATACTAACTCTAGAATAATTTAATCTAATTATACTAGTAGACCTATTTAAGAATACTAAAGATACCTAGAATCTATACACTACTCTAATTAATATTATTCTACTAGCTATAAATAAGCTAATTAATAATCTAGTTAATCTAGTGTATTAAAGATTAGATATAGTCTAGATAATAGTATCTACTCTTTAGAATAAATAAGTTAAATAATAGCTAAGAGTATTATAAAAAAAGCTAAAAATACTAATACTAGACTATAGAATCTTTAATAGGCGAATCTATTACTAGAATTAACTATTTACTCTACTAGATAATAAGTTATAAACTTAAATTCTCTACTATACTTACTCTACTAGCTCTACTAGATATCTAGAATAAGTTAAAATAGTTAATCTAGTTATAAGAAATTACTAGTAGTCTAGAGTAACTAGAGATATTAAAGAATATATTAAAGCTTATAAGCTATATATATAGATTAAGAGTTTATATCTTACTTCTTAAGAGTTTCTTTAGCTACTACTAGTACTATTCTACGCTTAGTTAGATATATCTATTAATTATATTACTCTACTACTATTATGTAAAAAGAATAGATAAACGTATAAATATCTACTAGTAGTTATCTACTATCTTATAAAAATATATTACCTTATTCTAGTATTCTTCTTATTAGTAGAGAAACTAGTAGACGTATTTATAAGCCGTGTATATTACCTATATAGTATACTAAATAATATAGTATTAAACTAAGATATATAGTTTATTTCTAAATTCTAGTATTACCTTTCTAAAAGACTAGGTATTAAGCTAAAGTATTTATTATCTTTTTACTCTAAAACTAATAGCTAAATAGAAAGAGTTAATAGTAGTATTAAGTAGTACCTTTATATATTTATAAACTTTTATTAAGATAATTAGATATAATAGCTACTTCTTACTAAATTTATAATAAATAATATAATATTAGAAACTACTAGTATATTTTTATTCTTTATAAACTATAGCTATAACTTCTAGCTAGACTTAAAACTATTATAACTATATCTACTAAACCTATCTATAATATAGAAATACTAATTCTATTACGCTAATACTATAACTAATTACTTTAAGTATATACTTATCTAGCTAAAAGCTATTATCTAGTAGTTAATTAACTAGTATAAATAATATACAAATAATTACTATAAGAATATACTACGTTATAAGAAAGACTAGAAAGTTTATATTAATATATGTAATATAAAAACTAATTACCTAATAAAGAAAAAGAATAATAAGATAGCTAGACTATATAAAGTTAAAAAAGTCTACTTACGTATCTATTTGTTAGACCTACTACTATTAATAAAAATCTTTCTAGTATTCTACTATTCGCTTCTCTAGCTCTAATATAACGTTAAGAGTCTTCTAGAATAAAAAAAAATTAATAAGGCTAAGTTACGCTATCTACACAAGAGAATTCTAGAATAGAAAAATAGATTAGATAAAGTAACTAAGTAATAGAAATTTAATAAGCTACTTAATAGCTATAATAACTATAGAGATTTATAATATCTTATTAAATAGAAATACTATAAGCTATTCTAGTAGCTAGAAACTAATCTTAGAGGCTAGAATAAAGTAATTCTAGCTTTCTATAGTATATATTCTAGAAAGCTAGAACTACTAATATAGGTAAAGAAGTTAGCTAGATTCTAATAATAGTAGAGAAAAAAATTATTCTAGAGTAATTTAAGCTATTTAAGATAAATAGTAAAGTAGAAGAGATATACTATTATAGTACTAATATAAGGTTAGATCTAGACGCTACTTATATAAGTTTATAACTAGCGTCTTAGTATCTATATAGATATCTCTTATAGCTTACTAAGTTTTCTACTTCTTATAGTATAATATAGTTAATTACTCTTATATTTACTTTATAATATTATAAGTAGATTTTAGTAATTATAATAGTAAGAGTAGTAGATAATATATAGATTCTACTATATCTTATTATTATAAGTAAGAACTATCTTTTAGTATAGTATAAAGATAGCTAGCTACTATATAATTAAGTTATAGCTATCTCTAAAAGTAGCTAGATAATAAATAAAGTTAGTATTATATAGTTAAAGTACTTTAATGTGTATACTAAAGGTTATATTATAGATATATATTATCTACTAATTTTAGATAGCTATAAAAGCTATAGCTTTATTAAATTCTAGTAGTACTATAAGAAAAATAAAATTATAGTTTTTTATATACTAGTATATTTATTATATCTTTTATAGCTACTTAATATTAGCTACTTCTTACTATTAAAGATAGTATATAGCTACTAAGTTAATAATCTAATATATAGCTATATTAACTATATTATAAAAATTAAGTTTCTACTTATATTTTATATAACTTTTTATATATTAATTATAGATAATAATATTAGAGTAGAGTTTAGAGATACTAGCTTAGTTCTATTTAATCTAGATTTAGTAGTATTAAAGCTTAAAGTTTAATTATATATACTAATACTTTCTACTAAAAATACTAGTATCTAGAAGTATAAAATACCTAGTAATTATATTAAAGTAAGGTTCTAATTAACTCTAATTTAATTAAAGATTATATAGTATCTTAATTTATTACTAACTTATATTATTAAGTTACTTAATTAGCTTAAGAAAGATAATAAGCTAATAGTATATTAGCTAGTATTTATAGAGTCTAAAGTTACCTAGCTTTAAGTAGCTAACGTATAGAAAAAGAAGTATAATTTACGTAAAAGAAAGTAGATTTAGAAAGAGAATACTCTTATAATTAAAGCTAGCTTATAGCTAGTTACTTAAAGAGAGACTATAGATTAGAATAAGAGTAAAAAGTAGCGTAAAGAAGTAGTAGTATATAATAGCTAGCTAGCTTAGTAATACTATAAACGCTATAGTAAGCTAGAGTATAACGCGTAAACGTACTAGATAGTTAAAGATAATATAGATAAGTTAGATAGCTTATCTAGATTTATCTTAAGTAGCTTAGAGCTAGAGTAATCTAATTAAGATAGTAGCTTTTTAGTAGAGGCTTAGTATTTTTAGAGCGTTTAGTAATATAAGGCGTTCGCTAATAAAGCACGTTAGAGCTTATTAACTAATAATATAGTAGCTT
>NW_022987224.1:1111021-1139061 GCF_010094035.1 Trematosphaeria pertusa | reverse complement strand
CGTTAGAGCTTATTAACTAATAATATAGTAGCTTTAAGTAGTTATTTAAAAGTAAAGTCTTTTTAGTAGTATAGTATAGAAAGAGAAAAAGATACTAAAACTATCTTAAAATTATTACTTCTAAATATATAGTAGGCTTATAATATATATTAGCTTATAATATATAACTTTATATAGCTAGATTATTAATATATATATATAGTTAGAGAACAAAACTCTAAAAGAATTTTTTTAAACTTCTATCTCTTATTATACTATATCTAGAAGAGCTAGCTCTATAGAAATTTTCTAGAAATCTTTACTATATTATAAATACTATATACTATAAGTTTTATTTATTATTATAGAGATATAATACTACTTACTAGAAGTAAAGTAGATTTTTTCTTAAAAGTTTATTAAATACGTATAGCTTTTTAATTACGTAATATATCTTAGTATAACCTTAGCATAAGGTGTAATATTCTATAAAGAATATATATATAAATTTTTATAGAAAAATATTAAGGTTTTGCTTAGTTATTTAAGAAAAACGAGTTGACTTTCGTTGATTTTCCTTGCCAAGAAATCGTGGGGGGTTCGCCCGTGTGGGGCTTTCGCCCGTGAAGCCCGATTAACTTAATGTGTGGCATTCTTCCAGAAACTTCCATAATAGTCACGTGATGGTTATCTTTAGCAGCCGCGCTGATTACTATTCCGGAGTCGGGTTTTTATATATTCCGAGCATCTGCAGGAGAGCCGTGACAGCGGATGCAGAGTCTCCTACGACGCGTACTATCCTTTTGCATCCGTCTGCGACTCTGGGAACGCGCGCGACGAAGTGCGAGCGGCTCGTATGTAGCATCCGCATTGGCCCCCTCTGTACGCCTAATTGTGGACACGTAGCCATATTTCCGGGCCGTCACCTCAACCATCCACCACCTCTCTCCAACTCCGTCAGCGACTGACAACACTGTCGATCGCGTCTACAGCAGCATACGCTTACTCGAAAACCGGCAACGCGACGAGCCTCTACGTTAGGGCCGGTATCCGCATTATTGCCGGCGTCGCTTCCCCAAACCCCTCGCGCTGCGCCATTCGGCCCGCCTATGCTCGCTCCTCGATTACCTCTCGACACAACTCCATTTCCATCCGCTATCTGCGCTTCACTATAAAGTCAGGTGCTTCCTCTTCTTGACACGTGGCTTCGCTAATTACTGGCTCACAGAACAAGGACACCAAGCAAAACTTTTCCTTTGAAAGACGATTATTCTCTTCCCGGCGTCGCCTACTACGCCTCACCTTTAACCACTCCTCTCGTACCGACCTCACACCTCTCCGACCGACCTCATTTCCTCTTCTTCAAGTCGATCGTACTAGGCGCTATATCATCTCTCCGATCAATCGCTAGCCGATTCCATAGGAGACATCGCAGAGGAAGATGCAGGAGTCTGTCATACAATGGCCACTTGGTTTAGACCTCAAGGATCTGGCTGGCGCAGGCGTTACGGCGATTGTCGCGCGTCTTGATGCCGTTGTCAAGTTCTTCGGGCCGTTAGAATCGCGCTTCTTCGAACGGGAGAAGCTCATCTATCAGCGTCTTGGTCGCGACCACAGCGGCATCGTTCGATATTTTGGCGCCTTGGAAAATTCTCTTATCTTGCAGTTTGCGAGCCAGACATCTATTAGGCAATACGTTGCAAGGCAGAAACAGGTTCCACTTTCTCTCAGGCTTCGTTGGGTTGAACAACTTTTCGATGCCGTGCGGTTTATCCATTCAAGGAGCGTGCTCCATGGCGACATATCGTGCAATAATGTTTTCCTCGACGACAATCTCGATGTGAAGCTTGGTGATTTCGCCGGCTCAGCTATTGACGACCTTCCACCACTCGTCTGTTATGAGACCAGTCACGAACTTCCTGGCGAAGATATCTCAACGAGGACCGAACTCTTTGCCCTCGGTTCTACCGTTTATGAGATAATAACTGGCTCGAAGCCATACAAGGATCTACCTGATCACGAAGTATCTGCTGCTTTCTCTGAGGGTCGCTATCCTAATCTAGAATCTGTCCCTGCATTCAGGAACACGATTATGAGATGTTGGAGGCAGAGTTATGCGACCGCAGAAGAAGCCCTTCGAGATATAAAATTAGAGGGTACGTTCAATTCTTCAGCTAAGCTGCAAAAGCTGATTATTCGTCTAGTCGCTACCATTAAAGAGACGTAAGGCGCAACCAACGGAACTTAGAAAGCTTGAGCTGGCCTTGGATGCAATCGAAGCACTGTCCAAAACGGTGCGTGTGTTCGTAAGATGCCGGCGCTGGCGGGCAGCGATGCAGAGAGGAGCTCGAGAGGGTGTAGGGGTAAAGAACAGCCTGACTGGCGACGGACAGACTAAGAGACGCTTGAAACTTCTGCTAAAGCAAGCGGTCTGCTCTCACGTCGTAAGAATGAATCGTGGAAGACCCGGTCCCTGCTAGACTTGATGCTCGCAGCTCCCGCATTGCTCGTCGCGAGAAGGCAACTCCGCTGACTCATCTCCAGCGGCGCGGAAAATCTATATTTCCTAAGCCAAGGCGAAGGATGCTAGGACTTCGTTGAAGCAGCCATCTAATTTTATGCCCCAACCTCAACCGGCCCAACTTTCGTTTCAAGCTCTCAGTACAGTACCTGCGGCGCCTACCCCATTTTTATTATATCGTTTATTACTCATACGGCCGATCGATTTTCCCTAGGCCCTTGGTAGCCTATCCGTCCGCCCTTCGCCTCGCTCCAGGCGAACCCGAGCCTCCACCCCAGAACGGAAATAAGTTATCGAAGCCAACGGGATCCTCCAGACTACTGAACGTTCGGGGCGTCATGAAACAACGTTGTCTTTTGGGAAGGAAATACTGCAAGTTACCGAACGTTACGATGAGGTTGATGGAAAGTTCCCCTTTACTGGAACGGTCGTCGTCTACCGATCTGGTGACTCTGTGTTCCACGCCTTGCTCAAGGGAGTCCAAAAGCCACCACCGAATGGTTTTCAACAGCTTGTCAACATCCTGCCACAGCACGGCGTCTTGATTCCTCCAGAAGCTTACGCACCACTCTTCCCTTCGGACGGATCTCTGGGAAGAGCTCCAAACTCTCTACCTGTAAAATACCTTTATCAAGCGCCCTAACCTCACCGTCTTTGACCGGTATATTGATCGAGGCAGGCCGAATGCCATGGCCAAAGCCGTCTTGTCCGAAGCGAAAGTTTGTGAGATACTCCGGCGCAATCCGCATCCAAATATCGCCGAATACCGTGGCTGCGAGGTCTCACGCGATTGGCGCATCACTGGACTCTGCTGGGCCAAGCTAACCGACTCATTAATGCAGCGCGTCAATCCGCATTACAAAGGGAAAGGAATATTCAGATATACTCCCGGCAGCTTGAAGGACAAAGACGGTGTTTTACAGAAGATCAAGGCTGGTATCCAACACCTTCATCAATTAGGCCTTGTCCACAACGATATCGACCCCTCAAAACATTATGTTTGATGAGGACAACCCTGTAATCACAGATTTCGATTCTTGCAGGCCTATTGGCTGCAGTCTGGAAGAGGTTGGACGCACATACCAGTGGTTTGATGAAAATATCAACACTGCTTCACCAGCCAATGACCTTAATGCTTTGGAAGAAATACGAGAGTGGCTGGGTGAAGGGGAATTGAAGAACTTTCAATTTACGTCATAGCATGAACGTGGCTTATTCTGCAGTTGTTGGAAAAGGAAGATATTTGCTACATCTCAGCAGAACAAGTAACCACAATTGATATCGTATTGATCAGTTTGTAGTTGGCTCTTCATTCGCAACCCATATTTATCGCACTTAGTATCGTACACTGCAGAGCTATAGAGCCCGGTTGGAGTTAGCTTCATAAAGTTTGACGTCTGTAGACCGACTCCCGAGGAGGCCGTTGTTGTTGCTCGAAGTGTCGTGGAATAGGGAATAGATGCGACATAGGATCCGTGACGGAGGGATGCGAGATCCTGAGGACCAGCAGGAAAGGCGGGGGTGAGGAGGTGGGAGGTGGGAGGTGGCCTTGCCGCGAAAGCGAGCGAGCGGGTTATTCTTCCAAATGTCCAGATCGAGGGAGGGATAAGGATATTCACATCATTGGCGTTCATGAATCTCAGGGCGCCAGCGATGGGTCCGCCAGGGGTATCATCAGCAGAACGTTGTCAGCGCCACATTTCTAGCGACTGCAGTGTCTCTGTTCATTCAGTAATTGGTGGCCAGCGATTCTTCCGCCAGAGATTAGGAAGGCGTGTCGC
Source organism: Trematosphaeria pertusa (assembly GCF_010094035.1). NCBI lineage: Eukaryota > Fungi > Ascomycota > Dothideomycetes > Pleosporales > Trematosphaeriaceae > Trematosphaeria > Trematosphaeria pertusa. The sequence continues at coordinate 1,134,780 of NW_022987224.1, read as the reverse complement.
TAGAAAAGCCAGACTAAGCCTTATGTGACAGTTCAACTTCATTTACCTGCACGATTGGTCAGTTCTCCAGCTATTTCTCCAGCTCAGGGCCCGATTCCAACTCTGAGGACCGTCCTCTATCCAATCAACATTAGTAATACCTTTGCGTTCTCGGCGGTAACTCTCGCGATTGAAGTAGATTGGCTGTGAATACTCAAGATGAAGCTGCTATGCCTCTCCGGCGCCTAGCATGTCAGCGCGAAGATACGGCACAGCAACTTGGCTATCGATCGTGTCCATATTAGGAAGAATTGCTGTGCCGTATTGCAAATTACTTGTCTCCAGATTGTGTATAAATATTCGTGTAGTCCGATGCTATTATCTCGTCACACGCACACCAATTTCTCGAACGCATCGCCTTATTCTCTTTCGTTCGACTCTTCTCTGCAAGTACATTGCCCTTGTTCCAATGTCTAAAGTTTTCAAGGACTTTAAAAAGCATATCATCAACGAAAAGCTCTATAAGAAGTTTTTCAACAACCAGAATCCAGGTCAACGCATTGTTCCAAACAACAACAAAGTCGAGAACGCACAGCACCAACTTCGCGTCGATGCTGGCGAGGTAGCAGACGGTCACAAGAACATCTACCTCCAAGTCAACAGTGAGGCCAAGAACACAGCACTCAAGAAGTTCAGAAGCAAGCATGGTACCCACGCGAACATCGCCACCGCTGAAATCAAGGTGGATACTCCCGAAAATAAGCAGCAGCAAGAGGTTGAGGAAGCCTTAGAAGAAATGACCAAGCAGTACCGATCGAAGATCGGTTGAGAGGTGCGTGAAATTGCTCCGGAGGCATGAACTGCTCTGACAGATTCCTGTAGTGGTTCCATCAAGAGATATTCCCTGGGTTGACCTAGCCTTGGTGCGATTTGAGTGTTTAGCTTGCTTCCTCGGGGAAAGGGTGGTAGGGTTTGCTAAGTCGACGCAATTGGGGTATGAAATCAAGCTATAGTGTTTCAGAATTGACATATACCAACCTCTCGAAGAAGTTCTCTCCAATTCTGCTGAACGGGACTCATTTTCGTTTTTAAACAAGATGTGCAAATATTCGAATGAGCTTGGGAAGACTTTCCGTAGTGGGCAAGTATCCCCACCACCGTGGCTTGATAATGAGTAGCCACTTCAGCAATCACGCTATGCGGTGGCATAGATTCTAGCGGATGTCGAACCTCACTCTTTGGTCTATTTCATATTGAACCCACCAAATCCGACGCGGTACACAACGAGGCCACTTTCTGCAAGGCAACGCCTTGCCACTCTGGCCTGTATGGCGGATAAAAACTCCAGGTGAATCAAGCAACTCATTAACAGTGATGCAGAAAACGTCTACACGTGATTCAATGCGACTGGTTTTGGGTCTATGAACTTTTCAAAAATGGCCAAATTCTCTGCACTCCTTCTGGTGACTTGTTGTACTCATTGCTTCTGGACATGATGAGTTGAAGCAACTCCTCGTTCTGCTGCTGTTTCATCGCGAAATCAAGCTGAGGGGCAACCCAACCCTCGGAATCAGTGTCGAGGAGCGTTCTGGCGATTTCTTGGACTCTATGAAAGTTGCGATATTCCTCAAACTGTTGGTCGTGCTTTTGTATGTCGTCCTCGCTGAAACTGAACGGGCATTTACCAGTGAACCCTACATCATTCCACGCCTTGGAGAGCTGGATAAGACAGGCCCGAAGCGGTATTACACCCTCTTCTGATACCTCTCCACATCGAACGAAGAGCTCCCGTAGGAATGATGGTATAAACAAGGCTTTGTACGCCTGCTTGTTCTGGGACCCACTGGATAATTCATATGCCTTAGCTAACTTAGCTTCCTGTAGCTTAAAGCCAGCGATTTCCTTATCATCTGCGTCCATCTGGTCATAATTTGGCGGTAGCTTAGGGATCTCTGAGCCGAAGGCGTAATCTTCGTCAACCGGCAAGAACTCTGGGAAGCGGGCTTGTAAGAACAAAGGTGAGACTACAATCGACTGCCAATCGATAAGCGAGACAATCTTTGTAGAATCTTCGTTAGAGACGTAAATATTGCCCATGTGGAGGTCGGTGTGCCACAAGACTGGCTGGGACGCCCTATCGATGAGTGTGTCCGAGTCTAGTCTAGACATAACAGCTTTGGCCATTTTTAGGACGGCGATCTGTTCATCGAAGGATCCACGTGGTGGATCAGACGTAGCGGTCGTTGGATTTTGTTCAATGCGCGCAGTCTCGCGTTCTACAAGCGCAATCCCGAAAGAAGATAGACTTGGCCCTGTTGAATAGAGTCAGCTAAGAAGATCATATTCGCATATCCGGCTCACATGGTCCTCGATTGAATCGAGAATGCGAAGATGCTGTCTTGTCCTGAGCATACCACCCTCGTTCGCATGACGGCCCTATGCAGAACTGCCCAGAAGGATCCGCTTCACGCCCCAAAGCGACATATGTATCATCTTCTGACATGGACTCGCAGAGATAGAAACTCCCGCTGGCGGGAAAGCGGATCGCTGCCAATTCGCCCTCTAGCTTCGTCAATTGCTTGACGAGGCAGAACTGATCGTATTCAGTCATTTCTCCCCATTTCTTGAATAGTTGTATCCCAGAAGCCTTTTCCATTATGATATATTCGGCGCCAACAGGATTTGACGGATTGGAACTCCAGGCCAACACCTTGGGAACTGGGACTTGAGTATGCGTATGTACTGCCACCAGCGATATAATTAGTCATGGGTACAATGGCATTTTCATAGATTTGGCGATCTTACGATATTGGAGAACAGCCACTTCAGAGGCGGTTGTGTACTTTGGCGGCCCGGCAATGGAGAACGGAATTTTGGCAATAATTTCGCTTCCATCCTCCCTTCGCAAGAGGAGTGCCTTGCTAAATCCTCCCTCCATCTTCTCGATCGCCTGGACAGGCGAGTGTTGCCCGCCGGTAGATGCGGCTACTGCGCACAGTTGGTCGACGTCAAACTTCACATATCTGCGATGACAGGCGTTGTTTTCATCGACTAGGAAACGCCCGTTCGTGTACTTGAATAATTCTTCGCGACTGATGGGTTTCCCTGTTGCGATTCAGTTTTTGGGCGAAAATGGAGCTGCGCAAGTACTACCCCGACAAGTAATGGAGAGGGCTCGCGAGGACTGAGCCGACACGGAACGTTCACTGCTTTTCCAACACCTCCTGCTGATGGTCCTGAGCGAGAGCCCTAATGGCATGGCAGTCTCGCTTCGTTGTCAGATGTTGTGTTGGTTGGTCGGAATGACTAGAGGGTCGGAGGGTTGGAGGCGCCGCCGAGGCACAAAGAGACTTTTCAGAGCGGCAGTCGCTTAGTCAGACAATGGCTTGGCAGTCCGTGGACTAAAGCTTTACACCTGTAATAAACATTTTCCTCAAAGCCGCCCCATTCCACCCTCGAATCTTTTCTAAAGTTATGACTATTGATCTTCATGGATCATTGCCGTTTATTCTACGACCATCGTCGTATCTACGAACGGGCTTCCATCGCACAGATTCAGTAAGATGTTGCCAAGTGACGCCTCACCCATGCAGCTCTTCCATGCAGTCGATCGAGGCGATTAGGATAGAGTCACGGAGGCGGGGTAGTGTTGTTGCCTGGCTTGGGCCATAGATAAGTAGCCGACCACCCGTCCCATGAATCTCGTCACCGAAGTCCCCAAAACCGCCTCACATACTTGACGATCCTTCTTGCTTCTCTATCTATCAGCAATGTGCACCTTCGTCGAATATACAGTCAAGCTTGCCCAAAGTGCCTTTCTTGATGTTGAAATCAGTATGTCTACCCCCGGCCCACCATACGCCAAATTGACCCTCCGCCAAGTACGATAGCTACGCCAACGAACGCAAACACGACTGAGAGCTGGACTGGAGTTATTAAGGAGGATATGGCGAAGCGACGCGCGGAAATAGCTCATTAGTGTGAGAAGCGCTGGTTTTAGGTTGAGGATTGTTACATACCTTTAATTTCCTTATGAATACTCGTTGCGTCTGGGTACTCGTCGCGCCAGCACTTGGAAATGATCTTCCCGAGCGGCCCGAGGGAATCTGTTTCCGGAAATTCCCCACGCTCGAAGCGCCTGTCGATCTCGCAATCAGAAAGATCATGATACGGGCTCTGGCCTGTTACGATGTTGTATACCGTAGAACCAAATGCGAAAATATCAGCCTTAATGCAACAAGTATCTCCGGGTCTCCTATAGCTCTCTGTGACCACGACAAGCAGTGGAGATCTATCTAGAGAGGAGCCGGCAAAGTCCGCAACTTTCGCATTGAGGTTTTCATCTAGCAGGATATTGAATAGGTTTAGGTTACCATGGACCACCCCCCTTGCATGCACGAAACAGAGCGCGCTGATGATTTGTTCCGCCCATTGGATCTTCTGCTCGTAGTCGACTTTGTTCGTGCGAATATAACCCTTGAAATCGAAGATGCGAATATACTCAAGGCGAATACCAATGTCATAGGGACCGAGGTATCGCACGATGTTCTTGTGTCCGCCATGTTCCTTGAAGCGTTCGTAAATGCGCCGTTCCACGTCGATATTGTCTTTAGCCCAATCAAGGGAGTACTTAACAACGGTTTGCGAGGCCTCGTCGAGAAGTATTAGACCTGAAATGCCGGATGCCAGGATGTTGGCCCAGCGAAAGCCAGGAGGATATCGAAGGATTCCGTCACTCTCCATGGTGTGGGTTCGAGAGGCGAGTCGGACACTGAGGAGCGGAGGGATGAAAGCGAGCGTGGGGAGTTCGATGCTGGAGACTGATTAGCAGAGTAGATTTGTCTCGAGGCATGCTGTTATACGCATCATCCGAGCACGAAACAGGAGGCGCGCTGGTGAAGAAGCACTCGTGGTCGGGGGAAAGGGGCGCGCAGCAGCTAAGGGGGGGCTTGGCAGTAAGGTCAAAGCTCCGGCCGCTAAGGAAACTCCAGTACGAGCTCTATCAGCGTTTGTTACTGATGCAACAACAACGACTATCGCCGAGCCATATCCGCATGGATCCTGCGCCGCTCTGCTCGCCCGTTGAGGTTGGCACTGTCTCATTATAGCTGCCGGTACGTTGCGTAGGAATTGTCCGGTTACGCTGCAGGCTACCCGACGGGTCTGCCCGCGTCGCAGAACTAACAAACATTTAGTACTGAGCCATACGACACTCGGCTCTTCTCGTGCGCCTACGTCCGCAAACGCTTCGACCTCTACGCATTCCTCTACCTCTCGCAGAACGCTCGATACGTCATATGGGGGAAGCATACCGATGGTGTTATACAGCAGACAGACCAGCCGCGGAATACGTGTTACCTCTGCCTATCCAACTGAGCAGGAAAGAACATGCGATCGCCTTCGCTGGCGGTTTCACGTCATACATCGAGTTTCACTGCGCGATGGGACATCAAACAATTGACAAGGACGCGGAGCTGATCTCCGAGCGACCGGCCGACAACCTACCGCCGACTGGTGGCCGACACGGCGGACAGTCTGACACACCAAGCCCTTCGAGGTCATCCACAGCGACCTATCGAGCAAGTTTTCCCGCCAGAGCCTTGGCGGATCGCGATACTATATTTCGTTTATCGACGGCTCCACCCAACACGCCTAGGTCAAGCTCCTGCCGCGGGAGGCCGACGCCCCGTCGAATGGGTCAGCACAATCAGCCAATTCAGCGATTCACTGGTTCTGCCATCAAGCGTCTTAAATCAGACAATGGTGGTGAGTATATCGCCTCCCGCCTTCAATATTTCCTTCGGCGGAAAGGCAAAGTGCACGACACCGTACCGCCAGCTCCGCCCGGTCCACGTTCTTTTCCAGCCATCTCCAGAAAGCTGCCGCCATGGTATTATGAGTGGCGGGGAGAGGGACGGGGAGAGGGACGGGGAGAGGTTTGCGGTGTTTGCGGAAGACGTGGCAGCTCGCGGGAAGGCGTTGGGCTTTCGCTCAGGCGGCCGCTGAGGCAGCGAGTCGGCGATGGAGGTGGCCCACTCTGCAAGACACGGTTGACCTGTCATGAGGAGACTCTTACAGGCGACGCGAAACGGGAACCGGAATTGCGTCGCTGGGTTCCGGCCCTCGGTGGACCTGAATGGCAGGCAACATTACGTCCTAACCGCTACTACGTGGCTCGATAGAACGGATGCGCAATACGAGTTTAGTCTCTCTAATAGTGCTTTTCGGTGCCATACGATTGCAGAATTAATGCGCGCGTACAGAGCAAGAAGGTAATAATCTTAGCCCATATAAATCGGTCGTTGTGACCTACCAATCTGCCACACAAATAAGAACATGCCACGACTATTATATCCCTTCCAAGCATCGTTCAAAAACCTAGGACTATGCAGGTAGCGAGAAGGCCATGCAGCGACTCCAATTTCATAGGCTTAGGAGATGTGCGTCATAGCGGACGCCTTACCCGTTTAATTGCGTGACAGGGTGGTCGTTGTTCGTGCACGTGACACTAGAAATGTTCGATGGTGGGGCAGGCAGCAGCTCCGAGGAATAGCCGCCCGAGATTTATTTCATATGATCTTGCCGTTGGGCACCAGCGCCTGAGCCATGCGCTTTATCAACTTCACGACACGTCCGCGTGCCAGTCTCTCCTTCCGCCATAGTGAACGGTTGCGACACAGTTAACTTCAGTCTCAGACCGACGAAACGGCGAGCTTTCGAATCATCCAGGTAAATATCAACCGACTTGTCCAGTCCTTCGACGAGTATGCTGACATGTCTCCGCGCGAATGTAGCCTTCTTTACCTGCCTATTTCATTCCCTCACTAGAAAGTTGGCCCTGGAGACTAGCTACTTCGTACGCAACTACGCCACCTGGTACCACCTTAATACAATGGGCATTGAGCTAATTATTACCGTCACCAGGTCACCTTCTCTCTTCCACAAGACCCTCATTCCGCAAGCGCGCGCATATACCAATATGGCTGGAGACGGCACAACCGCGGTCGGTAATATGAGCGATGAGGAGTTGGAGAAGAAGGCCAAGGAGTTGGTATGGCGAGTGAACAACCAAGTTATGTATTTCTGACTAGAATGCAGTGTGGAGGAGAAGACCTTGTTATAGGCCCGGAAAAGACTGGAAAACCTCTCGAGCCGGTTGAACCGTCAGTTCGTGCCATACTGGTGAAGATGGACGGTCGTAGAGCAACCCACTAAAACCTTCCCCCACGGCGGATGACGGTACGGTTATGTATAGATGTTCCTACCTCAATGTACTTTGATTACTTCACTATCTAATGTAGCCTCCGGTGCGCGCTACCTGACGAACATATACAACATATATGGGAGGAGGCCTTGGAGGAATCACACGCTAGCGGCTTTAAGATATTATTCATTCATTTACACGAACGCGCCGTATCATGATCTAATCGTTGACTACAAACGAGGAACAGGTAGACAGCCGAGCTCTATCTAAGTGTGGCAATGAACTCCTCCTTCGTCATTTTCCCGCTGTCCACGAAGGCTCTGACCTCTTCTGCCTTCTCCAAGGCATCATCGTACTGCTTCAACTCGCGCACCTTCCGTGCCGCGAACGCGTCGAGCTCTTCTGCGTTGTCAAATTCCTTCTCACGCCTCTTCCACTCCGCAGGACCCAAGTGTTGACGTAGCTGTGTAAAGGGGAAGCTGTGCTGGTCGTTGAAGCCAACTAAGAGGAGCATGTGCAGCCACATGGCCCCCGAGTCCTGCGACCACTTGACGAGACTAGAGAGCTCTTTCTCTTCGTGCCCTAGCATTTTGGCCTCCTCTTCCTCCAGGACACGTTTGAAAGTCTCTAAGTACCTGAAGTACTGGGCGGCAATCTTAGGCGGCTCATCGTCCTTACAGTCCCACGCGCTGTTGACAGGTCTATCCTGGAGAAGCCACCACGGCGCCGAGCCAAACAGCTGGGCGGGCCCGATGTATGACCACTCGAGGTCCACCACCCCAACGACAGTGAGGTTTTCCTTGCTTCTTACAATCAGGTTCGCCAAACCAAGGTCGTCGCAAATTAGCTTGAACTTCCCATGGTCGTACTTTGCGTTGATGAAGTCTGGTATTAGGGATTTCACGGCCTTGAACGCCTTGAATTTGTTTTTGGCATCATATGGACTATCAATCGAGTTTGGCTGGTGGATGAGTTGCTCCAAGTCCTGCCCAGCGACGTACTGGAAGTACTCGGTCGTGGTCGCGAAGCCCTGGTGTCGGTCACCTATATAGAGATTGCTCAGTTAACGTGCTTAGTTAGAACCCTAATAAGGGAATTGCACAGAAATAAGAAGTGAAAGGAAAGCGACAAGACGTACCAAAAGTGTCGACTCCTCCGCTCTGTAGGATGCTATGCGCCTTGAATGTCAGCGGCCGTATCGGCAAGGGGCATTCAGCCTCAGCTCTTGGCGACGGCAGGCTGCCGATCCTGTCAAAGTCGAGTTTGAAAAGCTGGAGCAGAAAATTCGCAAACTGCCTGTAGATGAATTCGATATAGCCATCGTCGATGTCCTCTCTCATGAGTCGTGTAGGGCGCTCGGCATTAGGGTCCTTAAGAAGGTCGTTAAGGCTTACGCCGTCGACGAAGTCCATGATGATGAAGGGACCCAGGCCAAGTGGGTTGCCAGCAGCGGGACCCCACGCATGGACTTTAGGGACGGGAATAGTGGTCCCCTCGCGGATAAGACTTAACGCCTTCACCTCTATGGCAACCTTCTCGTCAGCATAGCCATCGTGAACTTTTCCCACACGAGGGAAACGGACCATCCAGGCGGTGCCATCGGGGAAGGTTATCTTCATGCCGGCATTAAACGCACCATAGTAAAAGGTACCCTCGAGTCGGCAGGGAAGTTGGTCAGGATGGAAGGTCGATACCCATTAACAGAGAAAGCCCTTTCCGTATGTCTCGTTCACCTTGTCGACCTAAAGTTGGCCTTGTACTTCGTAGCCGAGATCGATCAACGCGTTATAGTCCATTGTGTTCGGGAAGGCTTTAATAGTTGAGCACTTAAGGGAGTGCGACTTTGGTGAACGAGTTAGCTAAGAGAGGGAGCGAAGGGGCTGGCACGCGGCTAGCAAAATTCGCCGCATACCAAATACCGTAATTAGTTATCGAACGCTTGGGCTTATCTAACGCCTACTTTTTAGTGTCTCTTACCTCTTCTAAAATAAAAACTATAATAGATAAATAAATAAAATTTTAGTATAACATACTTTACTAGCAAATACTCTATACTACTAAACGCTCTAAAAATACTAAGCTCTTACTAAATACTACTATCTTAATTATAAAGCCCTCTATAAACGCCTAATTAACTTTAAATAAATTCTAGATATAGCTTACGCTTTAGACTATTTAGTAAAACTTAGAGCTAAGCTTATAACGCGCTATAGCTCTCTATAACGTACTATATGTTACAAGCTGTTCTCTTAACTAAGACTAAGGCTTACTTTTATAAGAGAAGACAAGAGGTGTACTTTAGGCTAGAATCTTTAGTAACAAAGAGGTAGAGGTAATAATACTGTAAATCGCAAGTCTCTATAGTAATTTTAATAAAGAAAGTAATAACTATAAGAAGCTATAAGAAGCAAGCTTCTTCTAGTTATATACATGCGCTATCTTAGCTAGATTAGGTGCTAAGACTCTAGCTCTCGTAGATTAGACCTAATTTACCTAGCTTCGTCTAATCTCTCTAATTTATATTACGTAACTCTAATTATCTTATAACTTCGCACGTAATCTCTTGTCTTGTAACTCTAGGCTTAGCTTACTATTTTTTCTCTATTCTAGCTAGCTAACTCTATTCTTAATCCTGTAATTGTAACACCTACTCTCTCTTCTAAAGCGTCGTTCTAAAGCTCTATTCTATTTCTAGGTGTAGTGTTTTATTATTCTATGCTATTCTTATATAAGAGTAGTGCTATCTATAGTTCTATAGTATTATATTCTCTCTTCTCTTTCTATTTCTACTATGCTACCTGCTCGTGCTAAGTTCTTAATAGTTTACCGCTATTGTTATGCTAACCTTGTTCTGCGCACTAGCGTTAATATGCCTAATAACTCTTATAGTACTTACTATTCCTGTAACTTACGTTACGTTATAGAGATATTCTCTAGTTATTACTTAGAGTATATTATAAAAGGTTAGTTCTATAATAAGGTATTAGATCTAAAAGAGGTAGAGAAGCTAGATTACCTACTAGCTAACCTACGTTTCTAGTAGTCTAAGGCTAGTCTTAAGGCGGAGCGTCTTGCTAAATTATAGTAGTCTACTAAGGCGCGTAGCAATCGCCTTTAGAAGTAGTTAGATCTAGTACAGCGTTGCTGCGACACGCTGCTTTTAAAGAATCTAGCTAATATTAAGAAGTTAGAGTAGCTAAAGTAGAAGGTATAGTAACTCTTATAGCTATAACCTTCTATTCTCTTAGTTAATTCTCTTTAGTTATTTAACTAGAGTCGTCTAGAGAACCTAGAGTTCTAGTCTCTAGATTTTAGAGTTAGTAGCGCTAATAAAACTTCTTAAGTTTTTTAGAGTAGTTCTTAAGGTTTTCTAGTAGTTTCTAGGTGTCTTCTTCTAGTAGGTATCTCTTCTACCTAACTTAGTACTTCTACTAACCTTGTATACGCTTCTTATCTAGTATTCTTTTAACCTTAAAGTTCTTATCTAGTTCTACCTTAGTTTATTTATTAAGTAGCGTATTATTAGGTACTAGCTTAAGTTTAGATTTATAGAATATAGAGTGTATTCGCATTATTAGTAGTAGTCTTAGTCTAAAGTTAATAAGTTTAAGTTACTTGTTAATCTTAAATAGTTCTACTTATAGGTAGTTAAGTTTTTTACTAGGTTATTTAGTGCGCAAGTTTTTTTGTAAAATAAAAACTTTACCCTCTTTCTTAAAGGTTAGTCTCTTAACTCTTTTTTTGTTTACTTATTTAGTTATTTTTTCTACTACCTTTTATAGTTTATTATAGATTATTCTTATTTAGCGTTTCTTTTTCTTTACCTTTAGAAAGATTATAGCTATATATGTTGCGAATTTATATATTCTAGCCTTATAGCTATAACATGCTTAATAGAGGGTTATTTCTATAGTTTTTTATTTTACTATGTTATATACTAGTTATGCTATAAGTAGTAACTTAACCTAGTTATCTTATTTCTAGTTAACGTAGTTTCTTAGGTATTCTTCTAAGGTTTAGTTTATTTATTCTGTCTAGCTATTAGTTTGTAGATAGAAGCTAGTTAATATTTAGTTACTTATTTCTATTTAGCTAAGTAGTATATTCTAGAACTTAGATGTAAATAACTTATCTCTATCTATAGTAACTTTTTCTAGTATTCTATACTAGCTAAACAACTATTAGCTTACCTTATAAGCTAGTTCTTTAGCTTTAAGAGTTTTGCTAGTTACGTAGAAGTAAGCGTACTTAGTAAATTAGTCTATAATTACTAAGATAGTATTATACTTCCTTTATAACGCAGGTTTAATTAATCTAGACAGCTTTATAATAAAGTCTATAGTAACGTGTTACTATAGTACTATAGGTAGTTTTAGTAGTTATAGTAATTTATATAGTTAGTACCTAACTACTTTATTTTATTAGTATTTTATATAATCTTATATTACTTTTATAACCTTTTTCTTTATTACGAAAAATCTATATTCTTATTATAGCCTCTTAAGAGTATGTTTAATTTCTTAGTATCTATGCGTTATTATACTATAGAATTCCTAGAGAAATTCTATCTATAGCGTTTCTAGTACTTTCTATTATTCTTGTTTATTAGGTAGTTCTAATTTGTTATTCTATTAGTTTCTAATTTTCGTAACCTGTTTAATTTGTAGTTTGTTATATTCTAGAGTTCTATCTAGTCTAGTATAGAGTACAGCTTCGTGCTCTTCTTTAGTAGTGCCTACGTAGTTAGTTCTACAACTAAGCGTATCTACAGCTCTATTTTTAGTGCCTTTCTAGTATTAGATTGTAAAGTCTAGTATAGCTAACGTTTCTACCTACCTAACTTGTTGTCTATTTAGCGTTTTCGTTGTTATAAACGCTATAAGGTTCTTGTAGTCTAATATTACGTTAATAAGATATTTAGCGTCTTCTAAGTATATTCTCTATTCTTTTATAACTACTACGATAGCTATAAGCTTCTTATTATATACATCGTAGTTAAGTTCTAGTGCTAAGAACTTTCTTAAGTAGAAGAAGCATGGCTAGTATTTGCTATCTTCTTCTAGTTAACTAAGGTATACCTCTAGAGCTTAGTCTAACGTATTTGTCTTAACCTATATTAGTCTATCTTTATTAAACGTTTGTAGTAGTAGTACAGTAGTAAACGTTTATTTTAGCGTCTTAAACGCTTATTATTATAGGTCTTCCTACTTAAACTCTTAGTTCTTTTTAGTAATTTCTGTAAGTAGAGTAGTAATCTGTAAATACCTCTAGATAAACTTTTAGTAGTAGTTCGCAAATTCTAAGAAGAATTATACTTCTTTTACTATCTAGAGCGTAGGCTAGTCTAGAACTACCTAGACTTTGTTTATTTCTATCTAGATTCCCTCTTAGGTTAGACAAAATTCTAAGTAGCTAGTTTCCGTATAGTAGAACTTACTCTTGTTAGAAGCTATTAGAAGTCTATACTCTCTAAGCTTCTATAGCGTTTTTTGCACGTAGTTCTTATGTTCTTCTAGTTTTCTCTTTAAGTATACGAGTACGTCGTCTAGGTAGGCTATAGCGAATCTTTCTAGGTATTTATATAGAGCTGCGTTAATTATACTTTAGAATATTACTAGTGCGTTAGTAAGTCTAAATAGTATAACTAGGTATTTATACAGACCTTCTCTTATTCTAAAGGCTATTTTCTATTCGTAGCCTTTCTTAATCTATATTTAGTAGTATTCTTCTTAGATGTTAAACTTCGTAAACTATTATACTCCTATAAGCTAGTCTATAAGTTTTAAGATTATAGGTAATAGATATTAGTTCTTTTAAGTTACTTAGTTAAGCTATTAGTAGTTAATACATAACCTTAACTATTTATTCTTTTTTAGCACGAATAGTACTAGTAAGGCTATTAGGCTTTAGCTTTCTTAAATATATTTCTTATATAGGAGTCTCTTTAGATATTTCTAGAGTTTCTCTCTTTACTTATAGCTAAGTAGGTATATTAGCTCTAGTTTTAGCGTAGCTTTATCTTCTATAGGTATCTTATAGTTCTATAGTTTATGTTTAGGTAGAACGCTATTATTCTGTCTATTAAATAATAACGCGAACTTCTTATAGTTCTTATTAACCTTCTAAGGTAGTTGCTTTATATTAGGTTGCAGCTTCTGTATCTATACAACGCTAACGTCTTAAGATTACCTCTTTACCTGTTTTATTAAACTTGCGAGAGATATTCTTCTAATCTTTACCTCTAGCTTTCGATAAGCTCTTAGGTAGTATCTTACTCTAGCCTTTTATACTACTTTAGACCTTTCTTAGAGTTTTAACCTAATCTAACTAATATTAGAGTTATATTATTATAACTAGTCTAGTTCTAGAAGTGTATCTATACTTTCTAGTTCTATAATGTTATAGAATTATTATTTCTGTATTCTCTAGACATCTAATACTTGTGCCTTAGTTTCTAAGCAAATCTATTCTTAGCTAAAGGTAGGTAGCTAGTTGTCTATAAGTCGTACTTAGTATAGCTATTATTTCTCTTAAAATAGTATATTCTGTAGTTTTACTAAGCTAGCGAAAATATATATTCTTACTACTCTACTATCTATATAGGCTATAAACTTCTTATTCTCTAGTATAGCTTTTACGCGTAGCGTTCTAGGTTTTAGAGTAACGATTTTACTAATAGTCTAGATAGGGCTTTTCTAGGCTCGACCTCTACTCTAGAGGCCTGCTAGTTTTTTAACTTTAAAGAGGTAGCTAGTACTAATCTCTATTTTTTTTCTACTATATATACTAGGTATCTTTCTAGTAAGTATATAGTCTAGTATAGTTTTATATATTTACCTTTTACCTTTTCTTTATAGTGCGGGTATTTCTATTCTAGAAAGTACTATCTATAGTTAAGCGTATAGTAATTAGAGTGTTAGGCTCTCTATTCTATAGTCTAGTATTATTCTTAATAGTACTAGCACTCTATAGCACACTAATTCTATAGTTTAGCGTAGTACTCTTCGCCGTAGACTTCTTTAACTAGTTTAGGTGTTACTATTCTGCTAGTCTTCTTTTTAGGCCTTAGGTTTATATACGTAGCAATCTAGATTTCCTTATTATCTAGTCTCTAGATACTAATAGCTATTCTAACCGCGGCTTTTCCTTCTTCTCTATAGATTACTAAAGAGTAGGCCTAGTAGATATAGTTATAGCCTAGGTAGTTACCCTCGCATAGCTAATATAGTTTCTACTATAGGCGTGCTTTAATTTTCTAATTATATAGAAATAGCCTAGAAAGTTTTTTTTCTTAGAATAACTTAGTTAGGTGTACCTTGTAGAAGAGGTTCTAGCACTTACCTCTTTCTACGCACCTTAGTTACTACTACTTAGCTTTTCTAGCTCTAGAGTAGTTTATAGAGAAGCCTTAGTAGATCTTCTAGATATATAAATATACTTTCTCGTCTATAAGATATTCTACTAATCTAGCTACTTTTTTAAGGGCGTCTAACGTCTTCTAGAATTCTTTATTAGTAAACAGAATATTCTAATATGCGTACTAGTAGCTCTATATATTATAGAGTTCTACGCACATCTAGTACTATTATACGTTAATATGTTATTAGATAGTTTCTAGAGTAAGGTGTTCTATATACGCGAGGTATTCTAGTATAATAGCTCTAACTCTTATTAAGTACTATTCTAAGTTACTCTTATCTCTCTAGTATGTTATATAGCTATTATTATAGCATGCTATCTATATAAGGCTGTTATAGTTTGCTTAGATTATTCTAACTATTTTCTTTTTCTTTAGGTATTTTTATGTAAAGTGTTCTTTTTTGCTATAGACTAGACACAGTCCTTTCTTAAAGTACTGTGCTTTTTTCTTATTTCTTAGAGTTCGTTTTCCCTTCTATAGAGTCTTAACCTAATCTAGGTCTATAGAGTCTCTCTAGAATATAGTCTATAGTTGCCTAGTTCTAACTATTAGTAGTATAGAGTAGTCTCTACTTTATTAACGTTCTAGGTTCTATTTATACTACTAGTTGTTAATTTTTACTACTATTTCTATAGTATTGCTTAGATTCTTAGGTTGTTTAGCGTGCGCGATGTTATTCTTAACTAACTTCTTTAGTCCTTTATAGAAGAGCTCTGCTAGCGTAAGGTTATTCTAGTCTAGGCAAGCGCTTAGCTACCTAAACGTTGCTGCGTACTAGAATGCTAATCTAGTTTACTATAGCCTAAACAGCTTCTTCTAGGCTACTTTATACGCATTAACTTTTCTAAACGTCTCTTTAAGGTGTTTTGTAAACTCTATCTAGCTTTTAAAGATTTTATCTATAGACTATTATGTTCTCTTTATATTACTCTTATTTTCTAGCTAGTCTAACATGTAGAGTTTAGCCTACGCAAAAGCTTCTCTCTCTATGTTTATTATAGCTTCTAGAATCTTGTCTTTATTCTATAAAAACGCTATAGCGTTATATTGTAGGTAGAGCTTTATAGCTACTAGAAATGCGTTAAGGTTCTCTTTCTTACTGTTAAAGCGTCTAGGTAGGGCGATCTTAGCCTAGGCCTAGCGCTTTACTACAGCTAGCTCTTCTGCCTACTAAACGCTTATTTTCTAGAGTGCTATAATAACTTATTAGAGTTCTATAATCTATTCTTTTATAGTTAGCTTCTAGGCCTAGGCCTTTCTAGATTAGGTTCTAACTATTAATATATTATTCTACTCTTTTAACGTTAGGTAGTTATTTTGTTACAAGCTATTCTCTTAACTAAAACTAAGGCTTACTTTTATAAAGGGAGGTAAGAAGTATACTTTAGGCTAGAATCTTTAGTAACAAAGAGGTAGAGGTAATAATACTATAAATCGTAAGTCTCTATAGTAATTTTAATAAAGAAAGTAATAACTATAAGAAGCTATAAGAAGCAAGCTTCTTCTAGTTATATATATACGCTATCTTAGCTAGATTAGGTGCTAAGACTCTAGCCTTCGTAGATTAGACCTAATCTACCTAGCTCTATCTAATCCCTCTAATCTATATTACGTAACTCTAATTATCTTATAACTTTACACGTAATCTCTTATCTTATAACTCTAGGCTTAGCTTACTATTCTTTCTCTATTCTAGCTAGCTAACTCTGTTCTTAATTCTGTAATTGTAATACTATAGAAGAAAGTTTACTATTAATATAATAAAGTAACTTAAAGATATAAAAAGATATCTAATTTAATAAAGCTTACTATAAATAAAGAGTAGGTAATAATTAACTATATACTTAATCTAGATATATAAGAATTTACTCTCTAGCTTACTACTATTTAAGATATAGCTAATTAGCTACTTACTAAATAGAGAAGAAAGGTTATAGATAAGAACTAGCTAAACTACTTTATTATATACTATTTAGAGCTTAAAATATAGCTTAATTATAAGTATAACTATTAGAGAGTAAAGTAAGAAGATTCTATAATTATTTAGGCGTAGTTTAACCTAGTAGATAATATAAAAGTAAAGTATAGTATTACTAATAAAGATATATATAATTTTAATAAATCTAGCTTTATAATAGAAATAATATTACCTTAGATAGTAGTTACTAGCTCTAAGAGATAATTATAACTAAAGAGCTTTTAACTAGATAATTATAAGTAGATTTTAGTAATTATAATAGTAAGAGTAGTAGATAATATATAGATTCTACTATTTCTTATTATTATAAGTAAGAACTACCTCTTAGTATAGTATAAAAGTAGCTAGCTACTACGTAACTAGATTATAGCTATTTCTAAGAGTAGCTAGATAATAAATAAGGTTAGTATTATATAGTTAAAGTACTTTAACGCGTATACTAAGAATTATATTATAGATATATATTATCTACTAATTTTAGATAGCTATAAAAGCTATAGCTTTATTAAATTCTAATAGTATTATAAAAAGAATAAAATTATAGCTCTTTATATACTAGTATATTTATTATATTTTTAATAGCTACTTAATATTAGCTACTTCTTACTATTAAAGATAGTATATAGCTTCTAAGTTAAGATTCTAATATATAGCTATATTAACTATATTATAAAAACTAAGTTTCTACTTATGTTTTATATAGCTTTTTACGCGTTAATTATAGATAATAATATTAGAGTAGAATTTAGAAACGCTAGCTTAGTTTTATTTAATCTAGATTTAGTAGTATTAAAGCTTAAAGTTTAATTATATATACTAATACTCTCTACTAATAATACTACTACCTAGAAGTATAAAATATCTAGTAATTCTACTAAATTAAAGTTATAATTAACTCTAATTTAGAGAAAGATTATATAGCACCTTAATTTATTACTAACTTATATTATTAAGTTACTTAATTAGCTTAAGAAAGGTAATAAGCTAATAGCGTATTAGCTAGTACTTATAAAATCTAAAGTTACCTAGCTTTAAGTAGCTAATATATAGAAAAAAAAGTATAATTTACGTAAAAGAAAGTAGATTTAGAAAGAGAATACTCTTATAATTAAAGCTAGCTTATAGCTAGTTACTTAAAAAGAGGCTATAGATTAGAATAAGAGTAAGAAGTAGCGCGAAGTAGTAGTAGTACGTAATGGCTAGCTAGCTTAGTAATGCTATAGACGCTATAGTAAGCTAGAGTATAATGTGTAAATGTGCTAGGTAGTTAAAGATAATATAGATAAGTTAGATAGCTTATCTAGATTTATCTTAAGTAGCTTAGAGTTAGAGTAATCTAAATAAGATAGTAGTATTTAGTAGAGGCTTAGTATTTTTAGAGCGTTTAGTAGTATAGAGTATTTACTAGTAAAGTACGTTATTATTTATAATATACTTTATAAGCAAGCTAGTTATATAAGTAAGCTAGTTACTTTCTCTTAGTAATAAAAATTAACAAAAATTAACCTGTTTTTCTTAAATAACTAAGCGAAGCCTTAATATTTTTCTATAAAAATTTATATATATATTTTTTATAGTATAATACACCTTATAGAAAAGTTATACTAAGATATATTACGTAATTAAAAAGCTATACGTATTTAATAAACTTTTAAGAAAAAATCTATTTTACTTCTAGTAAGTACTATTATATCTCTATAATAATATATAAAACTTATAGTATATAGTACTTATTACCTAATAAAGATTTCTAGAAAACTTTTATAGAGCTAGCTCTTCTAGGTATATCGTAATAAGAGATAGAAGTTTAAAATAATCTTTTTAGAGTTTTCTTCTCTAACTATAGATATATATAAATAATCTAGCTATATAAAGTTATAAATTATAAGATTATATATACTATAAGCCTACTATATATTTATAAGTAATAATCTTAAAATAGTTTTAGTATATTTCTCTCTTTCTATATTATACTACTAAAAAGGTTGTATATTTAAATAACTACTTAAAGCTAGTATATTATTAGTTAATAAGCTCTATATAGTTAAAGCCTACTATAATTTATAAAATAATAAGTTTATATAGCTAGATTAACTATATATATATATATATAGTTAGAAGAAAAAACTCTAAAGAAAATATTTTTCTAACTTCTATCTATTATTACGCTATACCTAGAAGAGCTAGCTCTATAAAAGTTTTCTAGAAACCTTTATTAGATAATAAGTACTATATACTATAAGTTTTATATATTATTATAGAGATATAATAGTACTTACTAGAAGTAAAGTAGATTTTTTCTTAAAAGTTCGTTAAATACGTATAGCTTTTTAATTACGTAATATATCTAAGTATAACTTTACTGTAAGGTGTAATATACTATTGAAAATATATATATAAATTTTTTTAGAAAAATATTAAGGTTTCGCTTAGTTATTTAAGAAAAACAGATTAATTTTCGTTAATTTTCGTTGCTAAGAGAAAGTAACTAGCTTGCTTATATAACAAGCTTACTTCTAAAGTATATTATACTACTAGTAGCTCTATATTAGCTTAGAAATTTTAAAAAGCTATAGTATTTAGTTAGTAATTAAGATTTAAAAATTTATTAAGATTTTTTAAAAACTTTTAATATATAGCTTATAAATTAATATATAAGCTTTTTTATAAAATAAACTTAATATACTTTATAAGTAAGCTAGTTATATAAGTAAGCTAGTTACTTTTACTAAGCCTCTACTAAAAAGCTACTATCTTAGTTAGATTACTCTAATTCTAAGCTATCTAACTTATCTATATTATCTTTAACTATCTAGTATATTTATATATTATACTCTAGCTTACTATAGTATCTATAGTATTACTAAGCTAGCTAGCTATTATATACTACTACCTCTTTATCTTCTTACTTTACTCTCTAATAGTTATACTTATAATTAAGCTGCGTTTTAAGCTTAGAATAGCGCGTAATAAAGTTATTTAGCTAGTTCTTATCTATAACCTTTTCTCTCTACTTAGTAAGTAGCTAATTAGCTATATCTTAAACGGTAGTAAGCTAGAGAGTAAATTCTCGCGTGTCTAGGTTAAGTATATACTTAACTATTACCTACTTCTTATTCTTTATAAGCTTTATTAAATTAGGTATCTTTTCGCGTCTTTAAGTTGCTCTATCGCGTTAATCGCGAATTCGCTTCTAAGGTACGTTATAGAGAGCGCTAACACGTTATAAGCTTAGCTCTAGGTTCTATTAAATAGCCTAGAGCGTAAGCTATATTTAGAATTCGTCTAAAGTTAATTAAGCGTTTATAGAGAGCTTTATAATAGAGATAGTAGTATTTAGTAAGTACTTAGTATTTTTAGGTAGTTTACTTATATAGATAGTTTACTTATAAAGTACGTTATATATTTAATAAACTTTTAAGAAACAATCTACTTTACTTCTAGTAAGTAGTATTATATCTCTATAATAATATATAAAACTTATAGTATATAGTATCTATTATATAGTAAAGATTTCTAGAAAACTTCTATAGAGCTAGCTCTTCTAGATATAGCGTAAAAAGAGATAGAAGTTTAAAATAATTCTTTTAGAGTTTTCTTCTCTAACTATATATATATTAATAATCTAGCTATATAAAGTTATATATTAAAAGCTAATATATATTATAAGCCTACTATATATTTAGAAGTAATAATTTTAAGATAGTTTTAGTATCTTTTTCTCTTTCTATACTATACTACTAAAAAGACTTTACTTTTAAATAACTACTTAAAGCTACTATATTATTAGTTAATAAGCTCTAACGTGCTTTATTAGCGAACGCCTTATATTACTAAACGCTCTAAAAATACTAAGCCTCTACTAAAACGCTGCTATCTTAATTAGATTACTCTAGCTCTAAGCTACTTAAGATAAATCTAGATAAGCTATCTAACTTATCTATATTATCTTTAACTACCTAGTATATTTACGCGTTATACTCTAGCTTACTATAGCGTCTATAGTATTACTAAGCTAGCTAGCTATTATATACTACTACCTTTTCGCGCTACTTCTTACTCTTATTCTAATCTATAGCCTTTCTTTAAGTAACTAGCTATAAGCTAGCTTTAATTATAAGAGTATTCTCTTTCTAAATTTACTTTCTTTTATATAAATTACGCTTCTTTTTCTATACGTTAGCTACTTAAAGCTAGGTAACTTTAGACTCTATAAGTACTAGCTAATATACTATTAGCTTATTACCTTTTTTAAGCTAATTAAGTAACTTAATAATATAAGTTAGTAATAAATTAAAGTACTATATAATCTTTAATTAAATTAGAGTTAATTAGAATCTTACTTTAATAAGATTACTAGGTATTTTATACTTCTAGGTAGTAGTATTAGTAGTAGAAAGTATTAGCGTACGTAATTAAACTTTAAGCTTTAATACTACTAAATCTAAGTTAAATAGAACTAAGCTAGCGTCTCTAAATTCTACTCTAATATTATTATCTATAATTAATATATAAAAAGCTATATAAAATATAGATAGAAACTTAGTTTTTATAATATAGTTAATATAGCTATATATTAGAATCTTAACTTAGTAGCTATATACTACCTTTAATAGTAAGAAGTAGCTAATATTAAGTAGCTATAGAAAATATAATAAATATATAAGTATATAAAGAACTATAATTTTATTCTTCTTATAGTACTACTAGAATTTAATAGAGCTATAGCTTTTATAGCTATCTAAAATTAGTAGATAATATATATCTATAATATAACTCTTAGTATATATATTAAAGTACTTTAACTATATAATACTAACTTTATATATTATCTAGCTACTTTTAGAGATAGCTATAACCTAGTTATATAGTAGCTAGCTATCTTTATACTATACTAAGAGATAGTTCTTACTTATAATAATAAGAAATAGTAAAACCTATATATTATCTACTACTCTTACTCTTATAGTTACTAAAATTTACTTATAATTATCTAGTTAAAGACTCTTTAGTTATAATTATCTCTTAGAGCTAGTAATAACTATCTAAGGTAATATTATTTCTATTATAAAGCTAGATTTATTAAAATTATAAGTATTTTTATTAGTAATACTATACTTTACCTTTATATTATCTACTAGGTTAAACTAAGTTTAAATAATTATAGAATTTTTTTACTTTACTCTCTAATAGTTATACTTATAATTAAGCTATATTTTAAGCTTAGAATAGTATATAATAAAGTAGTTTAGCTAGATTTAGTCTACTATCTTCTTACTCTACTTAGTAAGTAGCTTATTAGCTATATCTTAAATAGTAGTAAGCTAGAGAGTAAATTCTTACGTATCTAGATTAAGTATATACTTAACTATTATCTACTCTTTATTTATAGTAAGCTTTATTTAATTAGATATCTTTTTATATTATAAAGTAACTCTATTATATTAATTATAAACGTACTTCTAAGGTATAATATAGAGAGCTATAGTGTATTATAAGCTTAGCTCTAGATTTTATTAAATAGTCTAGAGTATAAGCTATATCTAGAATTTATCTAAAGTTAATTAAGCGTTTATAGAGAGCTTTATAATAGAAATAGTAGAATTTAGTAAAAGCTTAGTATTTTTAGATAGTTTAATAATATAGATAATTTAATAATAAAGTATATTAAATAAGTTTATATAATAATATACTTTATAAATAAATCTTTTATATAAGTAAATTTTCTAAAAATACTAAGTAAAAACTTAATATTTTATTAAAAAAACTTTAAATATATATAACACTATACTATATATATTTACTATTAAAATTATACTATATATTTATTATTATATAAGCTTAAAATAATCTATTTTTCTAAAACTAGCTATTTTAAGAGTTTATATCTAGTAAGTACTAGTAAATCTTAATAATAAACTATAAAATCTTCTAAATATATTATATAGTATATTATAAAGTATTTTCTAAAGTTTAGTAGTTTAGAAGTATATAGTTATAAAGATATTAAAAGAAAAATTTAAATAAAATCTAATTTAAATTTATTCTAGTAACTTTTATTTTTTTAATTATAAATTTATTCTACTATTATTTATATACTTACTAAGTTATAAAGTAATTATTTATAAAGTTTTATATCTTAATATATTATATATATATAGAAATTTAATAAAGTAAAATAATATACTTATAATAAAACTTCTTATTTAAATAATTATTAATATACTTTACTAGTAAACGCTCTATACTACTAAATACTCTAAAAATACTAAGTCTTTACTAAATACTACTATTTTATTTAGATTATTCTAACTCTAAGCTACTTAAGATAAATCTAGATAAGCTATCTAACTTATCTATATTATCTTTAACTACCTAGTACGTGTATATATTATACTCTAGCTTACTATAGCGTTTATAGTATTACTAAGCTAGCTAGCTATTATATACTACTATCTCTTTATACTACTTCTTACTCTTATTCTAATTTATAGTATCTTTTTAAGCAACTAGCTATAAGCTAGCTTTAATTATAAGAGTATTCTCTTTTTAAATCTACTTTCTTTTATATAAATTACGCTTCTTTTTCTATACGTTAGCTACTTAAAGCTAGATAACTTTAGACTCTATAAGTACTAGCTAATATACTATTAGCTTATTATCTTTCTTAAGCTAATTAAGTAACTTAATAATATAAGTTAGTAATAAATTAAGGTACTATATAACCTTTCTCTAAATTAGAGTTAATTATAACTTTAATTTAGTAGAATTACTAGATATTTTATACTTCTAGATAGTAGTATTATTAGTAAAGAGTATTAGCGTACGTAATTAAACTTTAAGCTTTAATACTACTAAATCTAGATTAAATAAAACTAAGCTAGTATTTCTAAATTCTACTTTAATATTATTATCTATAATTAACGCGTAAAAAGCTATATAAAATATAGATAGAAACTTAGTTTTTATAACGTAGTTAATATAGCTATATATTAGAATC
Source organism: Trematosphaeria pertusa (assembly GCF_010094035.1). Classification (NCBI taxonomy): domain Eukaryota; kingdom Fungi; phylum Ascomycota; class Dothideomycetes; order Pleosporales; family Trematosphaeriaceae; genus Trematosphaeria; species Trematosphaeria pertusa. The sequence continues at coordinate 1,111,199 of NW_022987224.1, read as the reverse complement.
TTAACTTAGTAGCTATATACTATCTTTAATAGTAAAAAGTAGCTAACATTAAGTAGCTATAGAAGATATAATAAATATACTAGTATATAGAGAGCTATAATTTTATTCTTTTTATAGTACTATTAGAATTTAATAGAGCTATAGCTTTTATAGCTATCTAAAATTAGTAGATAATATA